>NW_005842658.1:824506-830040 GCF_000455745.1 Alligator sinensis | reverse complement strand
TTCCCTAAGGCCTCTTCCAATCAAAGTGGTCTGGGGGAGGGATGTAGAAACAACAGATAAACCTCTGTCTGCAGGCTTTCTGTCCATTTTGTGAGCTGTTTCTGACTGAGCACTGGGAAGGCTCCCTGTTACTGGCTACCATCCCTTCTGATTTCATCCGGCTGTGCCTTAACAGTGTCACACGTCATGAGTTTTGCTTGTCAGCACCTTGAGGTGCAGTTTCCCAGAAACTCTGCACCTATCTCCTTGAAACTTAGCATGCCTCATTCCCACAGAACGGGCTACCATCTCTCCTGTTTTCATCCAAATCTTCCAAAAAACGACAAAGTTATAGGTATTTTAGTGATTCCCATTATAGTCCATGGCCAAAACTCTGAATCAGCGCCGAATCTTTTGAAGCTGATTTGGCCGAATCGATTTGGGAAGGTGATCCGAATCTCCAAATTGAATCAGTGCCCTCCGAATTCGCCAAATCTAAATCTAAATTGAATACTTCCCTAGCTCTGATTTTGTCATTCTTCTTTAAAAAGGTAGGCAAGAGCACTTGGAGCAGGTTGGGTCTGATGGTACACTGGAATTTCTGATTAGCCAGACAGGTCTCCAGAAGACTTATTTGGAGTCTGACTTAACAGATGTTACTGCAACTAAGATGCTTTTACCCTCTGTCACAGCTGTGGCATACAGCTAAGGAAGGCCTTTTGCCATTTTGGTCCTTTAGAAGTGCAGGCTACACCCCATATCTGTCTTAATTTTGTGCCCCTGGCCATCACTGATGGTATTTATCTGTTGGCAATGCTGATGTTTCAGTAGTTTATGTCTTGATCTTGCTGTTGGGTGGGTTACCCTTTAAGGTCCTAGGAAGTTACTAGAACCACTACAGACAATTTGATTTAATGGAAAAGTACATCTAATCTATATACAGGAATGGGAATTTGCCAGGATAAAATTGGGTTCATTGCACTTGCTAAGAGTAATGTGCTGGTAAGAGTACAAGAAGCCCAAGTGGTAGAAGACTTTCATGATGAAATGTTCATTCAGATCTGCTAGAGATCTCACTGGTAACGTGGGTTTAGTTTCTAGTACTCTACTGGTAAGCACCACAAGCTTGGACTCTCCAGTAAAGGGGACTCTCCATCTCTTCTCCTATAGGGTTCTGAACATGCCCCTTCTTTTCTGTACCTGATACTCTCTCGTAAGCTAGCCCACATGCTACCAAGCCATGAGATCAGTTAAATAGGACTGTTTAATTTGTAATTTAGAAAGATCATTTGAATATGGTTCAAAGTTTCAGCAATAAATGCTAAGCCCTTGCAACATTCATTGCTTAGATCATCAAAATTATGTCAATAATTTTACAGTCCTTAGGCAGCAGATACGGCTTCCTGGACCTGCATCATTTCAAGTATTTATAACAGTGGGGGAGCAACCTTTTTGGCACGCATGCAACCGTGTAAGGCTTGCAACCTCCCCGACTGTCACTCCAACCCCTTCCACCTCCAAATTTTTGCTCTACTTTCTATTCCTTGCTCTGCCTGACATGGTGCTCCTTTCTCCCTCCCCAATCTGCCACATACAGAGCCTTCCTATGTCACCTGTCGCATGCACACTTTGGATAAGCTAGTCCTGGTTTATAAGATAGCACAGTTCTCAAGTTGTTACTTTTAAAAGGAATTGTGTCCTATAGTACAATAAACTGTTGCAACAGTTATACACCAATACACAAATATAAAACTACAGAGTCGTTGGTGCCTTACTGGCATTTAGAGTAATCACTAACATGGAACATTTTCTGGGTGGTGGGAATCATTATTAGGGTTTCGAACAAAAGACACTGACAGTGAAATTGAAGTTTGTTTACTGGTGAAACTAAGAAGAATTAAGCATTTATGAAATCAGGAGATGTAAAAATACAAGGCAGGCATGGAGATTCACAATAAGTCCTGGATGCACTGCTGAAGTTATATTTTAAGAATTTTTAAAATACTGTATTCTTTTACAGGCTGTCCTAAGTTCAAGGCACTTATGAAATGTAAGTGATAAAAACCTAGAACAATGAAGAGCCCAAGTTTTCAGAAAATGTGAAGAAGCTGTGTTTTCAAATTATGTGTCTCGGTCTATGATATTGAGAATAAGGAAAGGATTCATGGCAAGGATTAGAATGTTACAAATCATATGGGACATATGAATAGGAGTCTGTTTCTCCGTATCAATAGGGGTTTTAATTTCTACATGAGACGTTTCAGTTAGGCACATTCTTTTGTGAGACATTCTCAGGATTTCCAGAGTATTCTGGTTTGATAACATGTAATTATAACTTCGCACATTCATAGTCTGTTTTAAATACTTCTACGTGATTTGTTCAAGTAATCCTTAAACTATAACATGCTTTATTATTTGGTCTGTGTTTTATAAAACATGGTACTTGTAAGGGGAAGATCATTAAGTTAAAAAATAAAATAAAATAAAATATCTCAAACCTTGGTACTACTACAAGAAATTTAACTTTGAGGTCCTGGAACTTTTTTATGACATACCACCCGCCAGTAAAACAGTTTTAAATACTTAAGGGTGTAAGTTTTAAGCTGTTAATATCTGATCTTAACTACACCTATACTATCACTCCAGATGCTACCTAAAACCTACACTTCTCAAGAAAAAAAACTCCTCAAACAGCTGGACTCCAGCGCAGAAACATAAAATGAATTACTTGTGAGTGAATTCCACTGTCAAAAGCTCTAATCAGGCTTCCCTACAAGCAACAAAACAAACAAAACCCAGAAAGCACATTAACATCCTTGGTAACTAGTGTTTGCTAATTGTGCAGCATCAGGAACATTTCAATGGGAAAGCAGAGACTGAATGGAATTGACTGATAAGTCCACTACAGTCACACACTCCAAACAATATTCTTGACCCCTTAGGTCACAACCTTTGCTCTCAAATTACTTACGCCATGGAGACAGACAAGTTTGGTTAAACCCTTGCAATAATTATCTGCTAGGGAATTTAGCTATATGAAATTATATGTACAGCATTGATGGATTATGCAGGTTATTTCTAATGGAAATAAAAGGAACAACAACTGCTATTTCTGGGATGGAGTTTTAAGATGAAATACAAGGTAACCTCAAAAATACTACAGGGGGTAAAAGTTACACTTTTTCCCTTTTAATAATATTGCTGCTTTTTAGGTTAGTAAACATTTAGATAAACAAAGCATATTAAATAAGTGGGCTTTCACAAACTCATAGGGAAACTGTCCCTATGATGATGTCCCCAAACTCATGATGTCACTGTGACAAAACACGCAAGTTTTATTTAAAACAAAAAACAAAGACAACAAACACAGGCACTGACTAATAACTGAACGTGAAAGGCAGTGTGCTAGCAGATAGCACTGTAAACAGGAACATCCCTACAGACACTGATTGTTTCCATATTAAGTGTCACATCAAAAACATGTTCTTATCAAATATAAGGAAAAGTAATTTCCGGTGTTAAGTCAATGCATACTTCATGCCTTATGCACACCCCTTATATACTTATAGGCTGCCACCAAGTTACCTCTGAGCCTTTGTTTCTTCAGGCTGAAGAGTCCCATATCCCTCAGCCTCTCCGCATAAGACCTGTTCTCTTGACCTCTAATCATGCATGTGCCTCTCCTCTGGGCTCCCTGAAGCTTTTCCACATCCTTTCTAAAGTGTGGAGCCCAGAATTGGATGCTCCAGCTGCAGCCTCGCCAAGGCTGAGTAAAGCGGGAGGATAACTTCTTGGTTCTTGCTTGAGATGCAGTGGTAGATGCAAACCAGAACTTTATTTGCTTTGCCGGCTGCGGCATTGCATTGGTGGTTCATGTTCATCTTGTGGTCAATCACGACCCCCAAGTCTCTTTCAGTCATGGTGCTGGTGAGTGTGGCATTGCCAAGCCTATAAGTATGATGTGGGTTTTTTCTTCTGAGGTGGAGCACCTTACATTTTTCCGTGTTGAATGCCATCAGGTTTAAATGCCAACCTTGCAAACCTGCCCAGGTCAGCCTGAATTGCCAGCCTATTCTCTAGCATGACCGCACTTCCCCATAATTTGGTGTCGATTGCAAATTTAGCCAGTCCGCTTCTGACACCCGAATCCAGATAATTTATGAATATATTAAAGAGTACTGGTCTGAGTACTGAGCCCTGGGGGGCACCACTGGTCACCATGCGCCATGTTGACTCAGTTCCATGGACTATCACTCTCTGGGTCTGACCACGGAGCCAGTTCCCCAGCCAGAGGACCATAAGGTTGTTGAGGCCGTAGTTCACCAATATTTTTAATTAACTTCTGTCCCAGATCCCCTCCAGATTCAAGTTAACTCACAGTCCCTCAGCATCCCAGGATGCTTTGTACTTCTCCCACAAATCCTCCTTTGCTGGGTGGACGGGCTAGCCTTGGCCCAAGCCGTCTGCTCTAGTAGCCCTCCTCCCCCCACACCCTCACCCGAGCTTCTGGCCTGGGCCACTACATGTGGCTTCATTTCCAGAATTAAAAGAGAATGTCTGTTCATTTACTTATTGGTTCAATCTACGCAGCTTAGACTGACCTGTGAAGACTGAATTGATTCAGCCTTGGGCTTTCTGACAGTTTGTACTTAGCCCTAGCACACCATCTCTGCGCATTCACTAGGAGCTGTGCTGGAAATACAATCTAGGTAAATCAGGGTGTGGGGAGGGACACTGCGGGGAATGGTGGGGGATGACTAGCAGGTATATGGGATGAGTTGGCAGAATTGGGGCAGGCTGGGAGGTTTGTGAGCAGCATTGTCCATCTGGGGATGCAAGGATTAAGGAGCTAAAAATAGCCCAGTCAGGGTGGGGGGGTGATTAGGAAAAGTATAACCCCAGGGCTAGGGTGAACAGCTGTCCTTTTCTAGCCCCAGGGCTGCATTCTGAACACATACAGCTAGATCACATATAGGGTTAGCCTGCTCTATGTAGTTCACTTCCTCAGGTGAACTTAGATCGGGCCAGCCTGATCTAAACTCCCTGAACGTACATAATTTTAGCACTTAGATTGACCTGACCCCTCTGCAGGTGTCCATTACAAGAACACGCTTCAGGAATGGGACAGATGTAGCTGCAGGGGATTGGCAGAATGAGCTGAAAGTTGGAGAGGGTAGGGCATTACTTACATTGCAGGAGCAAAATAACTGTCTAACCTTAGGGTTAGTGAATGTTAACTTGGACGGGATGATAGATAACTAATACTGCAGCAAGCTGAACTTTTAAAGAACCAATGGAGTGTCTTGCTACCTTCACATGGAGCAAAACTGTCCAAAATATCTTGGACCTGTGCTTTAGTAAAGACTATGTTACAGCTTTGATATTAATATAGGCATTTTCTACTATAAGATGCTCCAGATTGCTAAGAAGATCTCTTTTTCAGGGATCTAACCAATCTACAGTTGATCTGTGCTATTCCTGGATGGAATAAGTAGTAGATGGAATAGTAAAGAAGCCAGAGGCTGGTATGTATGCAAGAAAGCCAGCCAATGACA
>NW_005842658.1:816403-824475 GCF_000455745.1 Alligator sinensis | reverse complement strand
AAAGGAGGGAGTGGGTGGGGGGGGGGGGGGGGGGGGGGGGGGGGGTGGGAGGAATGAATGTAGCTGGTAAATAGTGGAGAGGTACCAGGGGAGTCAGATGTTAGGTAGATTATAATATGTCATAAATCCAACGTCTATATTTAGTCCATGATTTTCATGTCATCAACCTACTGGATAAAAAAAGATCATAGACTAAATATAGACATTGGATTTATGACACATTATAACCTGACTAACAACTGACTCCCCAGGTACCTCTCCACTAGTTACCAGCTACATTCATTCCCCTTCCTCCCCCCCACCACTCCACCCCTCCCCTGTCTCTCACCCACTGACTCCTCAATTTACATCTTCACTGACTGCCTGTCTTGCATGCAGACCAGCCTCTGGCTTCTTTACTATTCATTCCACCCAGGAAGAGCACACACCGACTGCAGATGCTTCCTCAGCCTGATGAAGGGTGGTTGTGCCCGAAAGCTTGCGAAGAAGAATTTTTTCTAATTATTTGAGTTGGTCTAGTAAAAGATATCATACCAATATTTATTATTTTGTTCATAACAATCTGATAAACTGTGAGTTCAGTGAGAATGATGGCAATGCACCACTTGATAAACACATCCACATGCTTTTTCCCATTAAAAAAGCCATACTATGCTGTCCTAATGAGGCCACATCAACAGGACCAAGTTGGAAACCAATTACACTGTGTCTCTGCCTTTTGTGTCAGAAGAAGTTAGACAGGCTTGGAGACACCTCTTCCCAATCTACAAGAGGCATCAAACCTACCCAAGCCCCTGCAACTGCTTTAACAGCTGCTCTTCACATAGACACAAGGAGAGGTGCTAAGAAAGAAACTACGTGTTCTTGAATCAGGCAAAATATTTTAGTGTTTTTAAAAACTAAATGGGGGCTGGACAGGCCTTGAATTAACTTAGCATCATGACCTGGCTACATAACTTTGCCTTTCTGTACTGTTGATCAATAAGATTTTGTATACATTTTATTGCTATCCACCTAACCTGGGTGTCACTTCTAAAGAAATGGAAGTAACTTGTTTCTCCCCTGCCCCGTTGCTTCTTTCTGCAGGAGCTTGTTTTTATATTTAGAATGCAAAAATGGTATGAAATGGTTTAACTAAGCATCCTACAATGTGCTTTTCACCAGAAGACAGTAATCATAACAATGGTCCTAAAATAATATTTTATCACAGAGGAGAAAGGAAACCTCAAGCTTTTCCCATTCTATTTTTCTGCTTGTGGTCATAAGCAGAATGGGAAATTAACTGGTTAAAACAGGATTTGACTAAAGAAATTTCTCTTTATCAATATTTATTTTAAACTAATGTTGGAAAGTGAAAATGGCTTCAAGCATAGAACTTAGGTTAAGAATAGGAGGCATAGACTTGTGGTTAAAACTATTTTTGAGAGAAGTTACATCTGTTTAAGCATTAGTTTTAGGAATCAAGCGTAAGTGCAAAGACACATACAAAAGAAAACTCTACATTCTCTGGAGGGAGCGGTTCTTTTATTTTAAAACTTACTGAGAAATTCAAAAACTGTAACTCTTTTGAGTTATTTCTCAAAAATCCACATGAAAATAAGCAGGCCGCTTCCCAAACTCTGATGAAGTGTCTGTTTATAACCACACACACTTGCTACCACTCTTCAGAATAACTTGCTTCCTCTTTTGGGAAACATCCAAAAGGAAAAAAAAAACCCTGCAAAAAGACATCTCCTGAGCTCTGGGAAATCCCTATAAAATAATTTACTATTTTTCTCTATGTCCCTAAATAAATGAAGATGACATTTGAACTACAAATCTTTTAAAAAAAATGCTACTTCAGAGTATGCAAAACTACTAACTGTAGTTCTAAATCTAAACCATACATGCACTGTAAATTAGTTGCTTCAAAATCCTTATTGTCATCAACTCCTAATGTTCATATTCTAACATGGCAATGAATAGCGTATTTTATATAGGTGCCTTCATTTTTATGCATGTGTGTACACGCAAATAGTGTGTGCACATGTGTTCATGTGTACATATGCACACACATACATGATTTGCATTTTGTTGTGTGCTTTAAAGAAAAATATTTGCTTTTGTTAATATTTAAGTCTGGAAATTATTGAATCAGGGCTGGTTTCCCATTTTTGCTGCTTCTGCTCAGAGATTTTGGCTGGAAAAACTTGTGTTCAACACTGGATTAGCAGGGCAGTAAATCTGCTTCACAATGGAACAACTATACAAACCCATCAGTAAGAAAAACATTTTTTAATTGGCGCTTAAATTTTACAGATAATGGCTAACACATTTTGGGCAAGACACTGGAGATTCTCCACATTCAGATTTCCCCAGCTCTGAGCTTGGGAAGTGTTTACCATGTGCCATAAATCTACCTTATGCATTGTACTAAACTGTATTTGCTATGGCTGTCAAACCAACCATCATCAATACAATGTCACACTGGAGCCCCCTTACGCACTGAACACAATCACAGTCACTTTTCAATCCTCTTATTTTTGTCTCCCATTCGCCTTAGCAAAAGCATCATTTCTCATTTAGAACAATGTGCAAACAAAGATTCAAAACTGGCAACTTCGTCTGTATCAGCAGATCTGTAGCGGACCGTTATTTTCAAGATCAGTGGCCAAATCCCCATAGTAGCACAAGCCACTTGTGGCTGTTGTTCCATTACACAGACTGGAAATGCCAAGGCAAGGAAACTCCACTACAGGCTCACACCCTGTTTCCACCATGAAGGGAGGGGTGCATCTCAAGCCAAATAGAGAGATTGGGAAAATAAAAGACATTTTCTCCTTTTCCAGATCCACAATGTTTGGATCTATTTAGATTCAAGAGACATAAAACACCCTTCAGGCTTGGGTGGTCTGTGCTCTGTCCAGCTATATATAAACTGGCTTAATCTCAAAGTAAATCCATAACCAAAAGTGGCTATTCAACTTTTCTTTTTCATGCCCCTACAACAAGGTATTGAGCAGAATTTGCAAATTTTGTTGGAATCTGACAGTCTGTGTCATAAGCACTTCTGCTGTGGCCTCAAACTTGTGACCTCTGGGCTGTCAAGACACTGTAAGCCTTAGTGCCCCTCTTTCTGCAACAAAAAGGCCAGATACAATACGCCTTTGACAATGTTATTCCCAGACATTCCATGTACTGCTAGCT
Organism: Alligator sinensis; assembly: GCF_000455745.1. Classification (NCBI taxonomy): domain Eukaryota; kingdom Metazoa; phylum Chordata; order Crocodylia; family Alligatoridae; genus Alligator; species Alligator sinensis. Next base: position 821,289 of record NW_005842658.1, on the reverse strand, counting down.
ATATTCCCAGTGTTAACATACTAATATCTGAAATTTCTTTTCCAACTTTAAAATTGAATTAAAATTGATTCTAGAATGGCCTTCAGCAAAACCCTCAAACATGTTAGCACACTATCACACTTTAATGGTCTGATAAAGAGCTAACTTGAAAGAACTTCTTATAACCCCAAGTTTTAAAACAATCAACAAATTTAAAAGCATACTAGCAAAGTTCACAGATGACACCAAATTATGGAGGGGTATGGTCATGCTCAAGAACAGGCTAGGGATACAGGCTGACGTGGACAGGCCTGCGAGATGGGTGGATCATAACCTGATGACGTTTAACATGGAGAAATGTAAAGTGCTCCATCTGGGGAGAAATAATCCACAACACACTTACAGGCTTGGAAGTCCTACACTGGCCACCACCACAACTGAAAGAGACCTAAGGGTCGTGATAGACCACAGAATGAACACGAGCCACCAATGCAATATCGTACCCGATAGAGCAAATTAAACACTGGTATGCATTTACTGATGCTATTTTCTGTGGTTGCATGGCCTCTATATTGTTAGTAATATGTTAGATGAGGATTTGCTTGGCATGGTGTGAATAGGGATGATCCTCTTTTAGGCAGGGAGTTGGACTAGATGACCTCTAGAGGTCCCTTCAAGCCATATGTTTCTATGATTAATCTCAATTTTCATGCTTTTCTGCTACCAGAAAGTTACCATACACGGAGGATTGGGTTTTGCAATAACAGGTGAAGGAATCAGTATACTAATCCTCTGCAAAGCTGAGTATGACAGTGGGAAAATCAAATCTCTAATTAAATGAAAGTCTGTATAACCCTTTAAAGACCTTCAATGTTTTTCTCCTAATTAGGAGTCTACAGGCTCTTAACAGTATCCTGTAATTAACTTGCAATCTCAGCAGGACAAAGTAAGTATTGTTCAGGTACTTTAGTTGTCAAGTTTAACCACATATAATCCAATAGTACTAACTATGGATCTCAGAGCTCACTAAAACTTTTACTTAATTTCCATTTTATCCTCCTTACTTTACAAAATTCTTCTACATGGGGGGCAGTTTAGTTGCTGAATATCTATCAAGTAGTCATCTAATGTAGGCCCACAAATACTGTATTTACTCAAATACAAAATAAGGTTTCCTCTCCTAATCAGCATGGGAGGAAAAACCCTTAATCTTCTACATCATATTCTACTACAGGGAAACTTTATTAAATAGACTGTGTATCATTAAACTCCTGCCAACAGTAGCATGTGTTCAGTCATGGAAACCAACTACGAAGTTGATTAAATGTAGCCAACACATGACCATAAAAACATGACACATATTGGGCAAATACAGTAATGGGAGCCTACCAAAAAACAGGTTAGTGCATCCCACTTAATATATATTAGACTACCCATTGCACACAAACCCCCTCAGCACTGAGACTTTTTCAAGTCATAGTGAGCCACTACATTGAATATAGTTTGACCTTCTCTTCACTTCCACAGCTGAGCTGCACCTTTCTCTCCCATTTCCAATGGTTCCTGTTTCTTTACCAGCCTTAAATGTCTGGCAAACATCACCAAACAGAGTACGAAACAGTTCACCCAGAATCCCTCGTCACCCTCTCTCAGCCCACCGCATATAATTCATGCGTCCTCGCCTTCCATGAGGTGAATCCAGAACAGGTTGCCCTGCACCTGATCTACATATACATTTTTGGAGGATCTCAGGACTCATGAGAAAAACACCCGGTTCCAGTCAGGAGTGGGGCCCTGTAACGGGATTAGAGAGTCCTGTTTGGCAGCCTGTCTCACTCTTACCTGCCATGTTTTGATGCAATATTTTGATGGAAAAGGAAATGTGTGGGAGGCTGTCTTATATGTGTGGCCTTGATATCTAGCCCAAGATACACAGCTCCACCTGCACCTAGGCTGTGTCCATCTCCACCCTTGGATCTTAACAACACTGGTCAGTTACTGGAGCCCACTTGAGGCTCACCATGTTCTTACTTCCCCTCAGTGCTCACGTCTTCAGTCAAAAAAGACTGCCAGTCCTTTGGCTTGTTATTCAATTTATAATATCACAAAACAAAAGTAACAACTTAGAATGGGTCCGGTACTCTCCGTTAAGTTCCCCCTTTTCTTAAGACTTCCCTTCCAGTACAGACCCTTGTTACATGGTCTACAATGTCCTTGGGTCTTCTCTGCAAAGTCCCCATTATAATAAACGAAAAATCATAGGCAAGATTTTGCCAATTTGTAGCCCATCATCACAGTCTCTGTTCCCTTCAGGGATATCCCCCTATACTGTTAGTAGTCACAGCTCAGGTCCAACCCTGCCTTCATCAGTGATCGGGCTGCTTCTTCATCCGAGTCTGACTGCCACTGAAAAAAACACAGTCTTCCCTGTCTGGACACTCACCAACTTGGGCGATGTCCCACCCCTAGTCCGAAGCTTTGCTCCTTACTCACAGTTCCTGTTCAGAAGAGTTTCTCTCTCAATTTCTTGCTGGCCTATTCAACCTTCAGCTGTTGGAATCGGGAGAAATACCAGCAAGGCCATCTCTGTTCGGTGTTGCTTTCCCCAGAGTACCACTCTGGCATTTTTTCCACGCTGGTAAGTTTCCACTCCCGGGTCTTGGCCCTTTTCCTGGGGTCTATTCTTACTATCCACAGTTTGGAGTCTTCCCCCTCTACCTGGAACTCCAGCATCTTTTAACTTCCATGTTTTCCTTATGTCATGCCAGTTCGCCGGTCTTAAAGGGACTGTGTCTGATATCACTGGCATCTCGCTGACATGTCTCTGGCTTCAGCTCATCCATAGGGGCGAATGTAGCAGGGTCAAATGCCAACCCCCTGCAACAGGGCCTAATTAGCACATAGATCCTTTGTGGGGTAGGAGTTGGTATCTGGAATACGCACACATACTGAGCAATGCTGAGCTGTGGGGTCACCATATCTTGAAACACTACTGACTGGGCTGTAGCCCAGTCCAATGAACTATATGACAAATCATGAGCCTTGGACTAATATCATACACAGTTTGTACTATATATAAGTAACTACAAAAGTGCTGCTTAAAAGTGTATTTATGGGGTACCTGCACTAAAATATGCAGGAGTTTCAAAAAAAGATAAAGTACATCAATTCTGGATTAACTAAGTCTATGTTTATTTCCAGGTCAGTGTTTTCAGATTTGCCCCTCACTTCCATGCGCTCAAGGAGAGCTGGGTCTGACAGTAAAGAGTGGGAGAAGGGGACGGTTGCAGAGGGCAAAGGGGCTACCTAACCATCCAGATTTATTTTCCCTGCTATAACAGTGGAAGGGGGACAAACTTAAGGCAAACCTCCAATAATTAGATTCTATACCTGGAAAATTATATCAAAGTGCAGGGGGACTGGACCCAATGATCTACAAGGTCCCTTCCAGCCCCTAACAATCTATGGGGAAAAAAAATTCTACATTTTGCTTATATAGAATCTAATTATTGGGGGGGGGTCTTATATTTGAGTAAATACAATAGTTACTCTGTATTCTCCTAATTCACTGAATGTTTTGCCTGTTGAATTCTTTTGGTTGTATCACTTCATTTACTGAACCTAACGCCATTTGAGCTACCAGTTTTCCTAAAAGGCATCTGCCCAAATCAACAAAAATATCATGCAATCTCACAACCTCACAAAGTCCTTATCAAAAAGACAAAAAGATACTCTCAAATTGTGTCCGACCTGCACACTGAGAAAATATTAGACAAATATTTCAGAATAACTTATCAAAATAATGTATTTAGTCTTACAATAAAGATTGTGTTTAAAAAGTATTGTTTTTAAACTATATAAATCAAGCTTATGAAAAAAATGAATTGCCCATTATATAATTTTTATTTTTGTTCGATGGAAAAGATACATTTTCTTTAAAAATCTTTTTAAGGATTTTTAAATCAGCCACAGTGAGGTCAGATGCAAGCAATAAAAATTACACTCATTTTTTGACAGAAAACTAAAATGTGAATAGCTGTACATCAATACTTTATGACATGAAAATTACCAGTTTCAAAAAAGATGACAGAGAATGCTCTTTCTTTCTAGATAACTAGTGGGCTTGGATCCATCTCTAGCTAAATCCTGGGACTTGAACCCTTTGGCAGAACCTAAATTTTTTGAATGTAAGTCATGACTCCCCTGTGATACTTCTAGGCCACTCAGCCACTGGTCCTCTGTGTGGCTCTTGGCCTACACAAACAGCATATCTATGACCATCTGCTAATCATTATCCAAGCAGACTTGGAAGGCTAGTCTATCTAAGGCAGGGGTAGGCAATGTTTTCTTGCCGGAGTGCTGAAAAACATCACAATGCCTACCTTGGAAGGTGCTGGAGTGCTAGCATGCCAGAAAAATGAAATGAGGGAAGGGGGTACATGGCAGGATGCCCTATTGTGCCCCTTGCCCCCCACCCAAAGCCCTGCTGCCCTGTGCTCCCCACCCAAAGCCCCTGCCCCATCAGCCCGGGCTCTGTGGCTGTCAGCAGCTACCTCAGCTCTGGGTAGCGGCTGGAGCCCAGGCTGCTCCCAGCAGGGCTTGCAGCATCCCAGCTGCCTGCTGGGAGCAGCCCAGGATCCTGGCTGGCAGCAGCTACCCAGAGCAGGGGCAAGCAGTGGGCAGGCTGCAAACAGCTGTGCCAGGCTCCACAGCTCCAGCATCAGCTCCATGCTGGCGGCGAGTGCACAGGCACCTTGGGGTGGGCTGCACTGCCCTGCTGTCTGCCCCGAGGTGTGCGTGCAGTCGCCGCCAGCATGGAGCTGATGTCAGAGCTGTGGAGCCTGGCACAGCTGTTTGCAGCCTGCTTGCTGCAGCTGCCCAGAGCCCAGGCTGGCGCCAAAACACCG
>NW_005842658.1:814439-816312 GCF_000455745.1 Alligator sinensis | reverse complement strand
AAGATGCTGCCAGCCAGGAGCCCGGGCTCCTCCCAGCAGGCAGCTGGGGTGCTGCAAGCCCTGCTGGGAGCAGCCCAAACTCTATTGCTGGCAGCAGCTGCCCAGAGCCGGGGCTGGCTATGGCATGCCGAGCAAAATTGCCTCGTGTGCCATGACCAGCACACATGCTGGGGATTGCCGACTGCTGATCTAAGGCTATTGCTTATAGAGTTTTCTATGCAATCCTCTTCAGACACAAAGAAGAATATAACTACGAATCATCCCTAGCTATAGTTTCTCTCAGCTAATGGTCCAGCAAGCAGCAATTTCATTCTGACTTCAAAGACACCCAATTTGTTGATTATGATGCACAGATAAACTTCTTTAAGAACAAGTAAGGAGGAATTTTACTTCAGGGACAAAGTGAGACATGAGTCTTCCTCTATGAGACCTTCAGAAGATGGACACAAAAAGGAACATGCATGCAGGCAGCAGGTCGTGACTCTGCCATGGCTCCAGGCCACACTGCTGCAATTGTGCAATACTTGTCACTGCTGCAAGGAGCCGAGGCAGAGCTGCGATCCGCTGCCTTCATGTCGCTTCTCAGGGCATGCAGGCTGCAGATCATGGCTCTACCCTGGCTCTGGACCATGCTGTTACCACTGCAAGATCCCAGCTTAGCCCTGGAGCAGCTCTGTGCCCTGCCAGCGCTGCTGTGGCCGGTGACCATGGAAACCCCAGCCCCACTCCATCACAGTGCAGCTGCTGCTGGGATCTCCATGGAAACCAGCCGCAGCCACACAGGCAGGGGCTGCTGGGAAATGGAGTCCACTGCCAGCCAGATCTGGTCTGTGGGCTAGCCTTTGCCCACCCCTGCACTAAAATCATCTCAAGTTTATGGCTGATGGGCAGCCAGTGGCCTGGATTTTGTTGGTTCCTTGTTAACAGCCATGAAAACTGCCTATAAGTCTAGCTAAAGTTCTTGACCATCCTTCTCTCACTGGCTTTCTCCATCCTCAGCTCCCTGGTCCCATCCCTTTCAGTGATTACAGCCTATTCAGCACTGAACAACCTGTTTATCAACACAGTACCAGAACCAGAGTCCTCTGGTTCCTTTCAAATACGGTGTCAGAAGCACTGTTTATCCCGAACCCTGAAGGAGGTATATTCCTCTTCATCTTTTTCATCTGAAATAATAAAATGTCATCTCCTAGACATCCTCCTTCGTTTCCATGGACATCGTACAGAGTCAGGAAATACTCTTTGAGCAAGAACAAAGCATGTCTCTCAAATGGACTAGGATAGCTTTCTCTGGATTACCCAAGTTCGGTATCCATGTGCAGAATCAGTCATGACCCTACTAGTGGCAAACCACATGCATTCCCATCTGCTAAGTACAAACAGGATCAATGGACAAAGGCAGAGGAGCTTATGAACCCAGTGGCAGTTTTGCCATTCTTCCTTGATGAGGCAGTTACTATCACTAGGGGTCCCTTTACAAGTGCAGGTAAAGGTACAATACATGTGCATGGGAGGAAGAATGAATGTGGGATTGTGCAGCAGATTCCATCATGCCTTATTGCCAGTCCAGGCATAGCCTAAGCCCAGGCTCCCCCTGCACCAGCAACAGGTGGCTGGGAGCCCCCGCCGAGACTGGGTGATCTCCCACGAACAGGGGGCGCGGGGGCCCCCCCGCCGAGACTGGATGATCTCCATTGCAGGGGTCTCTCTGCTCCAGGATATGGGGAAACCCCTGTGACTGGAGGACCACCACAGGGTGATCCCCCACCCCTAGAGCTAGAGGATCACTGTAGGGTGATCCCTCTGTTCCAAGGATGCAGGTAAACCCCTAGGGCTGGGGATTAAAGCGATCCTCACACCCAGATGATCATGT
>NW_005842658.1:806771-814414 GCF_000455745.1 Alligator sinensis | reverse complement strand
AGCCCTAGGGATCATGGCAGCTGTGATCTCCAGGGTCCAGGGATTTCATACACCCCAAGCTCTAGGGGCCATGGCAGTCATGATTCCCCGGGATCTGGAGGTTTTTCACTTAGCATGATGCATCCCTGCAGCTGGCAGCCCCTGCCACATTGCAAATTAAAGCCTGATAGCAACTAGCGATGAAGTTAGTACATATTTTCAAGGTCTAACTTTATAGCTGGTTGGAGTTTTTAACTGTGTGGCAGCTACTCTGCACATGTAGCTACTCTCCAGGTAATTGTGCAATACCTGTAACGTGTAGAGGGGTCTAGATGCCATCAGACAGACAACATCAAGAGCTAATGAAATATGAAATTCACAACCAAGAACCATGACCTCTCATTGCAAATAGTAGGCCTGTGCAAAGCAGCAAGTATTCACTTTGGATTCGGATTTGGCCAATTTGGAGGGACAAGGATTTGATTCGGTGATTGGAATCACTGTCCGGATTTGATTCAGCTGATTTTGAGATTTGCCCATAGATTATGTGGCTGGGTGGGGTTGACTAACGAAACCTCTCTCCCTGGGACTCACCTGTCACACCTTGATGTAATGGAAGAAGAAGTTAATTCCCCAATGAGAAAGGGTGTAGTAAATCATCCCAGAGGCAGGATAAAAGTAAATTGGTTTATTAGTGAATTCCCAGCAGGGTCTGGGCAACCCCAGCCATTATCACAGCATGCAGTCTTCCTTCTCCCTTCACCACAGTGCAACCCACTCCCCTGAGCCTGTCGAATCACCTCCAGTCTCTGCACTGTCTGCAGGGCCCCCCCAAAGCGTGGGGGCTGGGGCAGTTGCCCTGATTCACACCCCCTACGGACAGCCCTGCTTGTAGGTATTGACGGATTCTTCCTCTATGGGACTGTCTCTTTGCCTGAGGATAAACCTGGTAAGTATTTCCCCTGTCTCACCTCTTCGTTTTGTTGGCCACCATGGTTACCTTCACCCAGTCAGCTGGTCTGATTGGCAATCTACTCTGTTGGGTTTGCCGCTTCTGACTTTCCCTGCAGATTCTTTTCGCGCTGTGCCCCAGGGGACAAAGAATAGCCACCTCCCCAGCAGTGGTCTTTAATAGTCGCTGGCCCTTAATCAGGCGAAATCCCCCTCTGGTGCTATCCCTCTCCCAAATGTGCCTATTAAGTGATTATCCTTGCCCTATTCCTGACCCGACTTTCCCCCGCACTCGCAACTCTGTAGCAACAAAGGAACAGGACTATTCCTTGCCCTGTTACAGACTATAATGGGGATCACTGAAATACTTGAAACTGTCATTTTTCTGCAGATTTGGATGAAAACAGCAGGGATGGTAGCCCCTTCTGAGGGCATTAAACCTGCCAAGTTTCAAGGAGATAGGTGCAGGAGTTTCTGTGAAAGTGTACCTCAAACTTTTGAAAGCAAAAGTCTTATTTAAAAAACTTCAAGCCTTCCAAATTGATTCAGAGGCTTCCAATTCGATTCAGACCTTTTAATGGGTCTCCCAATTTGATTTGGATTTGGAGATTTGGCTGCCAAATCAGGCCAAATCTCCTCCAAATTGAATCGGCTACCGAAGCTTCGCACAGCCCTAGGAAATAGCACAAAGGTAGTCATAAAAGCTATCAGACATGCTGCATTTGTAATGCTTGACAGACTCATCAGGCCTCTTAATGAGCCTGCCAAAGACTTGTGTCAAGACATATGGATGTTTCTAAAAGGACATAAGAACTGCCATGTAGTGGGCCAAACCATAGGTCCATCTTGTCCAGAATCCTCTGACTACAGTGGGGCAACTACCACTTCCCCTAGCTGCTGCAAGAGCTGCTGAGCCAGGGAGCAACTGAGTTTGATGAGCTGCTGCAAGCTCCTGGCTGTCCCCACCACCACAACCTTCATCTGGACCTAGTGTCTCCCTCCTCTCTTGGTGTGTCCCCAGTGGCCTCATTTATTAAGGGAGGATGATAGCAATTCATGATGGGCCTAAGTCCATGGCTTTATGACATTAAATAGGCTTGTCACAGTGGCATGGAATAGATGATAGAAGACAGAATGAATAGGGTAAGACCAGGCTTTTTTCCCCACTGTTCCTCTTCTACTTGCAGCTTCCAACAGTTAAGGTGTAGAAAGTTCTGATTCAGAGGCTGTACCCTTAGCTCCCATGTTCAATAGCTACAGATGCACTTTTTCTTCAAGAATTTGACCAATTCCTTTTTAAAAATCTGGTTAAACTGTCTGCTTCCACAACATTTTGTGGCAATAGCTCCACACTTTAATTGCATGCTGTGTGAAAAAGAACAGAGACATACTAAGTTCTTACTAAAGTCCTTTGAGTGCTATTATTTATATCTGATGTCAGGTTCGTTCATCACAGCTGTTCAGGAGAGATCCAAGAGGCAAAGTTGATAGCTACAATTTTCCTTGCAGGCCTCTTTGGCTGCATCTGACTCATCCACCTGCACCACAGCCCCATCGGTGGATGGTTAAAATCAATTCATCTACATAGCAGATGTGTGTGTTGGTCACAGTCCTGGAATCCTCTCCTCCAAAACTAAGGGAAAAACCCTCTTCAAGGATGCAAGAAAGATATTTCTCTTAAGCTCTTCCTGTAAGGCTGGTGACATATGCCTCTATTCAGGAATGGGGAAGACCATATTTCCTTCAGACTGTGGATCCTCCAAAGAGATTGTCTACACGTGAAACCAGAGACATAGGGATGGGTAGGCATGCAGTGCATGATCCTTGGACTCTACCTATGGGGAAGGCAAACTCACTCTCCTGTCCCCAATGCTCCTTGCACTTCCCAGCAGGAAGCAACAGCAGCAGCACAAGAGTGTGTTGGTGAGTGAAGGGCAATTTAATTCTAGCAGGCAGTAGTGGGTGGCAGGAGCTGGAGTTTGCTACTCCTGAGGGGAGATGTCTCCCCATTTTTTGCCACCAAAAACAGGAGGCTTTTTGCTTGCACAATCTGGGCATCTGTGGCAAAAAACGAGAAATCACCTCACCTCTCTTCCCCCCACCCCCTCCAGTAACATTACTGGGGTTTTGGGGATTGCAGAAACTAACAATGGCAAATCTACTCTCCCTTTCATGCCCTGGAATGGGAGAAAGGATGTAGAGACAATCTGAGGCTTAAATATGGCCCTGATGGATACTGCTGGCCAAAGCATCTGACATCTTACACATGGAGTATATACTAAGCAATTTCCAGCACTGCCAGTTTTGATGTCAGTGGACTAACTAGACCCATTTCTGGTGGGGTGTTATTCACCCATGATTTGTACTCAGCTGCCTTAAGCATTGCGTGACAGACTTGAAATCCTAATCGAGCTCCTGATTCAAGTTTCTGGCACCCTTCAATAAAATTTCTCAGCAGGACTAGATGAATCATTGGGCTGTTCCAGTACAGTAATTTCTATGTATGTTCATAACCTTGGAAGAACCTGAACAAAACCTGAACTAAAAAAAAAATAAACAGACTCCTTTCTTGCTTATGTAAAATGTCAACATTAACAATGCCTTTAATTCAGTACCACACAGTGCGGTTATTAAGTCTTAAACCCCACTTGAGTTGCGCTGATAAATTAACCAAGTTACTTTATGCTTGTTTAACTCTCTCTTTCAAGTTGCAATTTGTTACTATTGAGCCAAAATTCCATGTAAGATTTTAATTGAACTTCCTTGAACTGAATGTTACGTTTTTTGATAAATTTAATTGTAAAATCTTGAAATTTAGGGAAGATTGATTCAGCGCGTTGAAAAACAATGGGCAGAAAAGAAGAAACTTTCAGAATAATGCTTAGAATTCTTCCCAACAGCCACAGTCAGGTCAGATGCAAGCAATAAAAATTCATGCAGGAGTGAAATAACCAGCACTTCCAACATTTTAAAAGTCCTAGAATAATTCTCTACCACTGTGCAGCTAGGGGTTCACTACCATGGCTTCCGGGGGAAAAATAAGATTTGAAATGAGCTGAAGTAATTTCCTGTTGTTCAGCACAGCAGAGAGATGCATTCAGAGCTCTTCACATATGGAAGAGGTTCTTAGCCTCTAAGGGGCTCAGGATTCACTGACTGGATATCTCCTTAATGAGTTTGCCAGAAAATTTTTGAAGCATATAAGGCTGTTGGAGGAAGCAGAGTTTGAAAGCATCACATCCAGATGTGGACCCAGTGCTGGTAAATGGAGATTGCAATTGTAATCCTACCTGTTGTTATAACAGGAAATAATGTGGTAGTGTTAGAGTGATGGTGTGGCTATGATGCTCCAGGAATTACATGAAAGGCAAGGATTTCTGGGGGGGTGTGGCACGATAACTTTTATTAGACCAACTGCATGTTTAGAATGAAGGCAGACAAGCTTTTGAATGCAAGATATTCTTCAACATAGGTAACAGTGTAACATTATCTATATTCTTATTTGGAATTTTCCAGAGAAGCATGAAACGATATAATGTCATTCAGGTTGGGGATTCAAAGGTGGCTGGGATTAACAAAGTTATACATCACTGTTTTGTGTGTTGTTGGCCAGAGTTGATGAATCTCAGCCAAACCAGCTTTCTGGATTGCTAGGCTCAGGAGCACCTCTGACTCATCCTTGAGACTTAAGAACAGTAGATAAAATGTTTCATTGCAGAACATTATCTTGCTTTAAAGTTATAACTGAAAAACATCAGGTCTCTGAAAAATTATTACCTTTACCTTTTACCTACTAGTGCTACCAGTAACAGCTCAGACTTTTTTTTAAACTAAAAGAATGCAGAAGTAAAAATATTCCCTTTTATTTTGTTCTCCTTCCCATCCGCTTTTTGTCCATGTGGGAAACAGCAGCAGAAGGAAAAAACATCTTAAAAATAGGAAAACTTCATTATAAAACAATAAGAGCTGTCAGAGGGCAGTGTAAAACCTAAAACTATGATTAACTCCTTCTTAAATTATAATTGACTAGATTCCAAATCAACAACTGCCTTTTCAAGAACTTGGAATTGAATTTAGTAAACTTTATTCTGTCATTTTTAAACTAGAATAGTGTTCCTAACATTGCCATTCTTAGTTTCAAATACAATATAAAAAAGGTTATGTAAAAATTGTCATTTCAGCACACAATTTACACTCTTAATCTGAGTGCTTAACTCTGAAAAAAGACAAACAATAAGGGTAAAAAAAACCCTTTGGTTTTCAAAAGTAAATAACATAGTCTACCTTTTATGACAAGAAATACAAGATTTATGGATTAATTTAGATCTGGAGTAAAAGAAGGCCTAGAGGTATACGCTGAACAAGGTATGCAGAACAGAACAGTCAAAGGACTCAGCTCCTGAAATAAATGACAACTGTATCAAATAATCCCTTGCAGTGAATTAAAAACACAAAAAAGTATTATCCTACAAGTGGCTACCAAGACAAATCATTCTTCACAGGTGTTCAAACTTCATGGTGGTCAGATATAAAAGGTTTGCTAAATAACAGGCTGAGATTAACTATCATTTTCCAGTTATATTACATGATAAACTTAAAACAAATCAAAATGCATTTACTCAAACAACAGGACATCAAATTTACATTTCCTGCTGTATAGCTCATATAGCACTTTAGTCTATTTAATGGATTTTATGCCATCTATGCAAAGCCAAATTGAGTAAAAATAATTAAAATAACTTCCGAAATGTTAGGGGATTTTCTCTTACTTGCCTACTTTTGCAAGGGTCAGCTAAAAAGACACATATATACAATAAAACCTCAAACTGGAGATAAGGCAGATTGCTTCATTTGTGAATAAACTATCTAATAGTCAAGTATATCTTAGTACAAGTTGGGCAACAGATCAGAGATTTCAGCTTTTCCAAACTGGATGATAAGGCACCCCTTTTCATGTACCTATTTTAATAAGTGAAAACAGTTTAAACAGAAGGTGGCTTGGGATGAATGATTGCCTTGCCAACTTGTCAGCACTGGATAACTTAGTTTAAATGGCACAGGAGTTCTTTGTAAAAAAAAGATGTGGCTAACTAATAGCTTACCTGACAAAATAATACTGATAGATGAACAAATATTGATATGTCTGGTGGGTGAGACGTTCAATTTATCTAGCAGAGCCAGAAGTCTAACTATCAATCCCTCTCACCTCACTGCCTGGTACTGTATCTTGAGATATAGTTTAACAGAGAGTCTGCCAAGCAAGCATAACAGCCGCCATAAATTAACTTCTCTTCCACTGCAGCCTCAGTACAGAAAGACTGATGTACAAAAGATTTTTGTAATCTTGATCCAGAGAAAGTATTTCCACTGCTAAAACTCCCTCTCGTATTCCTTTTAGGTCCAATGGGTGAAATCCATTCAAGTCAATGGCAAAACTACAACAGGCCAGGATTTGATCTACTGGGAAACATTTTAAAAACAGTGCTTTCAGAGAAACAAACTCATTTAACTTCAAAAGTTCCCTAAATATACGTAACCGCAGCTATGGTGCTTGGGACATGACAACTACCCTTTCGGTTAATGTTCTGGAGTTAGGCCCCAATCAGAGACTACAGCTTCAAAATGCCTTCGTTTATGTGAAAGGCGGTCTTCTTCTGTTTTGTTCCTGGAATTAAGCTCTAACTTTCCCACTACAATCAGCAGCGGTATACAGGGAAGCCAAGTTCACTTCAAACTAAGTATGTAGGCATTTCTTTACCTTACTATTGAGAACTCACATATTAAGCACTCTGGGACACAGTCTCAGTTACACTTGGGCTCCTTTTCCAGACTGCACGATGTAATTCACAGCTCATTCAATGGACTATGCAAAATAACAAAACAAAAATAAAAACAAAAAAACCCACCCCAAACAGGCAATTTCGGGACTTTTGTGTTGCATTCAAAATCACCCCAACTGAACAGGGGCTTAGGCTTCCTCCTGTTTTAAAACTAGGACTGGTGTTGCTATTTTATCTGGTGTTATGTGTAACTATGGAGATGAATATTAAACTTAGCAACCACATAAACAGTAGTTCCTTTTGAAAATATCAAGAGACCATGAAATAATACATTTACTCTTGATGGAGACCATTAAACTCCCATTAGTGACTTCCATATGCTCAATTATATTGTAATAACAAAACCTCATTTCTATAGTAGAACAAAGGGGCAGAGGAAAAAGGGAGGGAGTATGTTGGACAAAGGTATTGCCATTCTAATGTAAGGTGTTTTGAGATTATACTAAATCACAAATTATTATTTATGCAATTCCCTGCAACCACAGAAAAGTAAAACATATTATATCTGCCCAAAGGATCTTGTAGTCTAAGATACTAATTGCCTGTCAATCTTTTTTCTTAAATGCACACAGTTGACATAACTATATTTTGCCTTAGTTTGAGAACATTTTATGGAAAGAATGTGTTTTGAGGGAGTGGTTCCAGGGGGTAGAACACTGGTCCCAGCATAAAGAATACCACAGAAAAATTGGAGAATGATACTCGGGATAGGCAAACAGAAAGCTTGCAAGAAGAAAAAAAATGTATTAAGCAGAGATCTCAGTGCCCTTGAACTTGAGGACAAAATGACAGAACTTGACTGACAGACCCAATAAAGGGAATCGAACGGGGAAGCGACATAACGTGAGCAGCAAAAGGAGGGACACTTGCAGC
>NW_005842658.1:804541-806740 GCF_000455745.1 Alligator sinensis | reverse complement strand
GTAGACTAGGGGATCATTTTGGACAATACATTTCAACTTGCACCCCACCCCCCAATCATTTAATAATCACTTGGCCCTGCCTTTTACTAATTACGTTGCTACTTATACTAATACTTTCAACATCCTTCCTTCACCAAAAGAAAAAATAATGTAAGTCTGACCTCTTAAGGCCCAATATAAAGGAGTTATCAGTCATTGTGGTTCTTCAAGATGTGTTGTTCCTATGTGCACCCTTGCTGTGGATACACAGGAATGACAGGCAGACACACTTCTATGGCATTTACTTGTAGAGTGAGCCAGGGCCTCATCCATCCTCATGCCCCACACCAAGAAATAAAAGGCAGTGCACACTTCCAACTCCCCAGTTTCAACTGCAGTCTCAGACTGAATCTGATTCTGAGGAAGAAGCGAAAGAGAGAGGGATACAGACCTGAATATGAACCATCAATTCCAAAGAACTCCTACTACTGGTAAGTAATACCAATGTGGGAACTCCACACTTCTGGAGAACCTAGGTGAGCAGTGACTGGAGAACTGCCATACTAAATACAGCATCTACCCAGGAGTCTTTGCCATAGAACAGTGCTTAGGAAAATAATACAACAGGCTCCAGGTGGCTGCCATCCAGATGTCAATTATGGGGACGTTATGCAAGGCAACCATACAAGATGCCTGCACTTGGTTGAATGAGTTCTGATTTCCAAGACAGGTTCCATGCTGGCAGATTCAAAGCATAGCTTAATGTAATCTCCAGTCATACTGATATTGCTGTGTCCTTGAATCTCTGGCTAGTAAAACAAACAGCTGTGAAGACATCCTCAAAGGCTTTTGTCTTCTCTTTGTAGATGGAGAAGTCTCACTTCACATCAAGCATGCTCAATAGTGTTTCAGGTTGGGTGGTGTGAGGTTAGGTTATGGGAAGAATACCAGAAACTTTGTTGACTAAAGTAGAATTAGTGACTACTCAGCGAAGATCTTCAAGGATTGTCCCTTGCAGTCAGTATTGGGATTATGACCAGCAGAAAGTTTCTCCAACATGACAGAAATGGATAATCTTGCTTACAGCACTGGAAGATACACATGGCGCCCAGAAGTCTCAGGTCTGAGATCACAGGTGAATCTTCTGACATCTCACCTCACACTTGGTCTTGAAGCAAGATGTAAATGACCTGTAGCTGAAGCACTTTTCTGATATTTGGGCTCCTTTAAGCAATATAAAATTGGGAGTGCCTACTGGATGTGGGAATGGCACTATTGTAGGATGGGCACAACTTAAATCCTGGTGACTAGAGAGAAGCCACTGTTTATTTCTCAATAAGGGATGCAGTTTCAAGATAGTGCTATCCAATCACCTACATTTTCAGAAATAAAAGGAAGCCAAGCACTGAAAATGCATAAATACTAAAGAACAAATATTCTGAATTCCAAGAATATGTGCATGCACTTACAGTTATTTTGTTTAGTTTACATCAGTACTGTTAAATTAACATTCAGGAGCTAGAGAGGTTGATGCCCCAGAAATAAGATGGATATCAGGCTATGAAAAAGATGGATTTTTGCAAATCTGTATTTTCTTTCCTATGCTGAATTCTTCACTGACAAATATACTCTTCATAGACTTATAAGTAAATTGCTAGCATTGTAAACTGACATTCAAATGTCTATAATTATTTTTTTTTATTTCTCATGCTTGTTTCCATATGAAGTTTAAATAGCCCAATCCAGATTACTTTTTTCCAGAAAGAAAATAAAATTTCATAGATTTCATAGACATTAGGGCTGGAAGGGACCTCGGAAGATCATCGAGTCCAGCCCCACACCTTTTATTCACCCAAATCATGTTTACTTCCTAGGTTTCTAAAATTACAATAGTTTCAAGTACATGACAGCTGCTTTTTACCAAAAACTGCAAAAAATGTCTTAAGGAGCCACTTCCATTTAATTTGATAATTACTTAAAATAATAGCTAATTGCCATTAAGAATGACAGATTTCAGGGGGTGTTCACATGGCCCCCCACTCACCCTTCGGGGCTGGCCATGTAAAGACTCCCTCCACTGCCACTACTGCCTCCTCCAGCCTCCGGTGTGGGGGCTCCCTCCCTTGCTGCCTCCCCCTCCCTGCTGGCTATTGTCAGGGCCAGGGTTCTGCTCCCCTCCCCCTCTCCCTGCCCCCTGTCCCTGACAACAGCCGTGACCGT
>NW_005842658.1:793239-804516 GCF_000455745.1 Alligator sinensis | reverse complement strand
GCCCCCAACAACAGCTGCCACCATGGCCCCCGCCTTCGCCTACCCCTACCCTGCGCTCATGCAAACAGCCTCCCTCCCTGCTGGCTGTTGCTGGGGCCCCCTTCCCACTCCCTTTCCTCCCTCTCCACTGCCCGGCTCTG
Organism: Alligator sinensis; assembly: GCF_000455745.1. Lineage (NCBI taxonomy): Eukaryota > Metazoa > Chordata > Crocodylia > Alligatoridae > Alligator > Alligator sinensis. Next base: position 804,376 of record NW_005842658.1, on the reverse strand, counting down.
CCACCCGCCCTGCCCCCTCAGGCAGGGAGGCATGGGGAAGCTCCACTGCTCAGGCGGCTGGGCTATACTTGCTGCTGCGACAAACTTCCCCAGCAGCATCTCAAACTTGGGCCTGTGCAACCTGGGCCTGTGCAGCCCCTCGCTCCCTGCCCTCTCAGTGGCACATGCACAGTTGGTCAAAAGCGTTACGGACAGAGACACACAGACAGAGATAGACTAAGCCCTTTATATATATATATATATATATATAATTATTGCTTTATGCTATAGCATTTTAGAAATGTCATCTATCACATGTGACATTTGGCACTGTATTTGGTTGTTTATCTACTGCACAAGAAGATGGTGTAACTACTTTTCTGTTTGTTCACGTGGTCATCAGTAGTGGCAGTACCTGGGAACACAGTGTGTTAACGCTTTGCTAAGCCAGATGGCATGTGCAGCACATTTTGATTAATTGCTAGTCTGTTAGCTGACTGCAGGAGTGCCCAGGAGGGGGTCACACACTGATTCTGAAATTGACCCTGTCCCTGTAAAATACTTTGCTTCTTGCTTAGAGTTGTTAAAGAAAGGAACATGGCTGCAATATTTTTCTTTCTTTCTGCAGGAGAGCTTGAGCTCTTAAAATAAATTCATACAACCATACACTAGACACACAGTGTGTGACCATTACCATCAGTGTTTGCACTGCATTAAATCACAGTGATGTTCCAGTTACTCCTTAATGTGCCTCCTCCCTTATATAATCAATCTTTGTTGCTCCAGTGGACTGCTGTTTATTTGGATAGAAGCCTCTCCAAACCTCATAAACTCTAGGACTAAATACAATTTACTATTTTCTGTCAGATAGGTGACATATGCTCAGAAAAAAAAAACAAAACGTCAATTTCTAACGTGGTTGCTCTTGAAAGAAGTGATAATCCTTCTGTCCTTACACAGAAAAAACACCCTCTGAAGGCAACAAGGATTTTGTTTGTTTTAGGATGTCAAATACAAACTTCTAAACTAACTCTATGCGAATTCTGGTCCTGCACACCTGGCCTCCGTCTTCCCAGCACTTACATGCGAATAGTTCTGAGCTCAGAATCAATAAAAGCCCTGACAGAGTTCTTAACTATCTCTGTTCAATGCGATTACTCATATGCCTCAATTATATACACATGCTTAAATATTTGCATGAGCAGCAACACAAGGCTTTTTATAGGACTTCAATGATATAACCTAAATTCAACTTCTCATTTAACCTTGAATAGAAAATACTCTTCTCCTTAGAATGCTTTGACAGTGTAAAATTCATCATGAAGATTCGTAATGTGCTCTTCTACTTTTAAAAATATCCATCTTAATATAATACATCCATAAAATGTTGACCTTTTAAAAGAGAAAGGTAACAGTGAGTGCATCTACACAAGATGCTTAATGTCCATTGGACCAATTCTATTGTGCATCAGTGCAGCTGGCAAAAACCACGCTAATGTGCTAATACACCGTAGATTAATCCAATGGGCATTAAGTGTCACCAAAAAAAGCATTCCTCTGTGCTAATAAGCAGTAGTGTCTATTATGGCACATTAAGTTAGTACCTTTTATTATAGGTACTAAACTTAATGCACTGTAATTATGTGTAGTCTCACCCAGTAAATACAGTTCCTACTTAAATTTAATATTTGTTGGGTTTGTCAATGGCTTTTTATCCCCTCCTCTTAAGACAAAACAGTAGGATTGGAAGTAGACCTCATGAGGTCATCTAGTCTAGTCCCCTGCTCAAGGCAGGATCATCTTCAAGCAGTAGTTGAAACTCTAGCTCCACTATGTCAAGAGAGTTTTCTCAATGGCATTTATGGCCCAGATTTCACCCTAAGGGTCCAGTCCTGCTCGTACAATAATCTATAGAGGTCTACCATTGATTTAAATGGGAAAAGAGTCAGGCCCTAAACTATAACTGATCAGATACAGTTGGCTTGAGGCTACAGCTATTTAAGTTAAAAACATTAAGCATTCCTAGAAATATTTTTCCCAATATATTTTCTAGCCATTATGTCCAATACACAGCAGATAATAAATATGTCTCATTCTATAGAGCATCATAAAAAAACCCTAAATCCTCAATTTCATAGAAATGGAAACTGCAGTATAAAAGCTACTTTATAAAATATAGAAACCGTGCCAATAGAAATCCTCTATGACATGGTCAGCTGTTTGCACAGTATAATTTATATCCAGCAAAATGCTAGTAAAGTATAAGTAGAAGGTAGAGAGAAGAATGATGCAAGTCAGTGTTTATAAAATACTAGGCATTTGGCAAGCTTGAAATTGTGCTCAGGATACACTGTTTGATACCATTATCCATTAGTATGTTTTTCCCTGACATTTTATCTTAGGGAAGAAAGTCAAAAGAAAGACCACAAACTTCTAACCACAAAGTAGCTTTTATTTTCCTATTCTAGTGAACAATTAGGTCACAGGAACAGAATTCCAAGTATTTCCAACACTTAGAGTTAAAAATATGCTTGTTTCTAAAATGAAAGATAAATGTCACATGCTGCATTCTATAAAAACTCTCTGAAAACTTGTCATGGAAACGTCAGATTATCAATATAAAAAGGCTGTACATACAGTTTTTCCACAAAATAGTATGTAATTGCACATACTGGCACAAAGCTCTGGATGCTAGTAGCAGAGAGTTATTGGTTTATAAATACACCTCTCTCCCCCTCCTTCTCTCACACAAACACACACTGCTTTTCATAAAACTAAGGCTCTGCTGCCTTTTACAAACATAGAGTCAACGTGATAACCAAAGCACAATAATACTGGGACAGTATGCTTTATGTGCCCCTCTACAAATACAGATAAAGGCATGATGGGATTTAACGTGCAATCCACACATGCATGGTAGGAGGTGTGATTGTAGGATTGCAAATCAGATCCCAACACACCTTATTGCTAGTGCAGGACTGGGCTCCCCATGCACCTCTACGGCTGGAAGACCACAGCTGATCTAGTGTCCCAGACACGGGGGCACTTTATGCACCCTGGGGTGCCCCTGTGGCTGGGAGCCTGGGTCAACTGATGGGGCTCCCAGCAGTGGGAGAGCATGGTACACCCCCATGGCTATAAGCCCCATCAGTTGACAGCCACAGGGTCCCTGTCTATATGTTCAATTAATGGCATGTTAGGAAGCAGCTACAAAGTTATTCCAAAAATAGATGTAAAACATTGTAGCTTATTCCTCTTCTTATCATGCTATTATCTGAATGAACGTGTGGCCACGTCACCACTTAAGACATGATTAACTGGTTAATCATGCTTTAAGCATAACACGTAGATGGGGCCTATGACTGCAAAGTTCTCTGCTTCTCTTCTTGTGAAGCTGACAGCCCTGTAACAGTTCAATGGAGTATAACAAGAGTAAAATTGGGAGCTCAGAATTTCTGAATTCTAGTGCCTTCACTGGCTTGCCATTTGATTTCCTAGTGTCTGTTTTTCCTTCTGCTAAACAGGAAAATAATGCTTTAGCCATATCATAGAGGTGTTAAGGTTTAGATACCATTACTTAGAAGGTTTCCTTCAGGGAACCTTATCTTTCACTTTATGCTGGGAAATTTCAATGCTTCTGCTTCAAGAGGATAAAGACTGAGTATGAATTCACTTATCAACAAAATGATCCAACTATTTTTAAAAACAGACTAACAGAAACAGTTGAAGATAGGGGATAGAAAGACAGGGCAGAAAGGAAACAACTGAGAGGAACTGAGAAACAGGAGAAGAAAGGGAAGGAAAGAAACAGAAATTAGAGGAAAGAAATATTAAATCTGTTCCACCATTGCTAAAGTGCATGCCTAGGAATGGCTTTTAGCATGCAAAAACCTCTGGGGGATTATTGAAGATAAAAATTAAAGAAGAGCTAACAAAATAAAACCAAACAAAAGCTCTGATTCCTCATGCATGGACTGCACTTGTGTTTCTTTCCTCCTCTACACCCAAAAATGACTAAAGGCAAGGAATGTTAAGGATTTCATCCTTTACAAGGATTATATGTAATCAAACTAAGGTAGATTCTTTTCAAAAAGGAAACTGAAGATAAAAAAAACCTGCACTGTTATTTACTTGACTTAAAACTGAGGCATCAGTTGTCTATGTCTATGCTATTAATCCTCTCTTAGAATTTGGTATAATGCCCTGATTTCTAAGGGTAAAATAAACACTGTAATACAGGATAAAGAATTTTCTGGTTAAGACACTAGCATGGGACTTAAAATATCTGTGTCCAAGCCTACCTCTAATACAGATTTCCTATTTAAACTTTAAGCAGACAGATGCTATATGATTTATCCAACTCTGCAGCTCTGAAATAGTAGTACTGCTTCGAAGACTTGCAAAAGAAGAAAATAATGTTTATGAAATATCTGCTATATAGAAAACATGCAAAATAAAAACAAAAAAAAATAAAAAGACAAAGCTGCAATTTTCCAGGAAAAAAAACTGATCAAAGCACTCCTGCTATTATAACGTTTGTGATTACTGATAAATCAGTGCAGGTAAAATGTATCCAACATTAACTTTGAAATCATGTAAGAATAAAAGACAACTCTCGCACCCCATGAATGGATCTTTTTAGGTTCAGGATTAAAGCAGCCAGAAGTCTTGTCTGCCCTGTGTTCCCACTTTGAGACCTTGGCACTTTCAAGCCATGATCAAAGCCAGAAATCAAATCTGTGAAGCTCAATTGCTTTCCCATCATTTGACTTGCAATATCAGCCTTGTTCTGAACAGTGTGTTAGGAGCTCAAAACCATGGGGGTAATGTACTAAGATCAAATCACAACAGAAAGCATTTCAGGACAGCTGGGACACAGAGGTCCTTTGCAGCCACAAGCAACTTATTCTCCAAGTCCTGAGAACCAGAAGCTATTTCTCTTCTTTTATTTTGCATTTTAGGATGACAGGAACATGATAAACAGCCAAAGCCCAGACACATCAATGTATGATGAAGACAAAGGGGCTTTGTGACTGACAGAAGGAACCTGGAAAAGGGGAAGAGACCCACCTTTTCTTCCTCTAGGGATGGCTCTGGACAGAGACGCCTGAAATTTTAGACCTTAAAAGCTTCTCCCATTACTAGCAGCTCACTTTGCAGGTAAACACTTTCCTGGTTCACTGCTTCACCATCACATATCTGAAACAGAATCTCCACTGAAAAGTGATAATGGTGGAAAAATGCTCTGTCTGTTGTCCTGCTGTAATTTTTGCATTGTGCTTGTCTGTAGTCAGTGTACTTCCTCCTCCTTGTTAGCCCTTGCAACTGGATCTGACTACATGAAAAGCAATCCACTAAAAAAGGACAGGATTTACTGTTATAAGAAGGCAAGGTTTCAGTATATTCCAACAGTCTATCTACCACACGTCTGAAAGTGACTAAACAGGGAAAAGAACATTTAATCTAATCTTAATTTTATATTTAACGGTTAGTATTTTCAGCTGACATGTTAATTTGGTTGTTTGGTAAGCTCTGTGAACTGTCAGGATTTTCTGCATCATTTTAACTCCCTAGGAAACATTAAAAAGCATCATGTAGCATCATTAGGTAGCATCACATAGTACCTAAAGCCAGGAATTTTCAGCATACACAAGGATCAAATCTGTATTTTAAGCTGATTTTAAAATTTGTGTCCTCCCCACTCCTCCACAAAAAAAAAAATCCATGCTGAATTTAAACCAAATGTGTCGTCATTCCCTCCCCCCCCACCTTCCCCTACATTATGAAAGTATTAACTGAATTAATTCTCGATCTTGTGTTATGGAGGAGTGAGCAGGGAAAAGATGCTTTTTCCCCCCCTTTTCATATTATTTCCCAAAATTGGTGCACACCCAAATCTGACATAGATGTATTAATTTAGTTCAACCACTACAAAAAGTTTGCTTGTGTTGAAAATGGACACACTGCTTTGAGAAAGTTGGGAGTGACTGCAATTAGATGCTAAGCGTGGAACCCCCTTCACTTGATCAGGCAGTTCACCGCGGCATATTCTAGGATCAGAAGCTACACGAGTGATTTCATCAGTCCAAATCACAAAACAGATCAACAAGCTGAACAAAGACGTTAGACTATAAAAACCAGGTTCTTCATCTGAGTCTGGTACAAAAGAAATGTATAGAATATGGAAGATCATGGACATTAGTTCAAAGATGAGAATACCACATCCTCAGTCAAGTATTCAAACTCCCTCCCCCTACCATTTAGCTGCACTGAAAATATCATTTTCAGTCTTAAGGAATTAAAGTAAAATGTAGAGTTACTGATGACGAGAGGCAAAATCTCCTTTAAAAACAATATGGGTTGTTCAAAGGCCTGAATATCACTAATGTACTATCCTTCTTTTTTAAAGGAACCAAAAGGGAGACCTTCACTTTTATTCTGGGGTTATTGTTTGAGGGTATAATTAAGGCTTAGGAAGTACAATACATGAGTAAGTAAAATCAACTAAGTTCAGACAAGCAGAGTTCAGCATGAGAAAAACTGTACTTTCTCAAGCTTGCTGGAAAAAAATTACTAAAGACAAGCCAGTACACATAAATTAGATGCCTGGATGATCCAAAAAGCTTTTAAATCAGAGCTCTAACTTAAGGTATTTATTAAGACAGAGGGTGATAAAATGAAAATGCTGCTGTAAAATAAGACAGTACCCAAGTTTCTCTCTCCAACTATTTTTATCCTCATTCTGGCCAACTCTGCTTTCGTGCTGCCTTTATTTTTCTACTCTGGATATTATCCTTCTTCCCCCTCCAGCATATCTGATGGTTAAAGCAAATGAATGGGAAAGTGATTTGGGTCTAATCTTGATTGTCAATGACTCGCTGTATGACACTGGGCAATTTACTTAATCTGCGTCTCCATTCCCTCCTCAGTCACACTGGGATAATAAGATTGAGATAGGTTGCAGGTATGCTGCCTAGACCCTTTTGAAGAAGATTGGCTTCCCTGTCCTCTTGTTCAAGGGTTCTAAGGAAAGGGCTGAAAGATTTATAGAAAGGAAAGGAAAGGGTTCAAGTGGTTATAGAAAAATCAGCTTAAGACAAAGGGAAAGAAGAAGAATCACAGAAAAATAAAACTGGGAAGAAACCTTAAGAGACTGTATAGTCCTGTCTCATTTTAAAGCAGGATCATCTCTATCCAAACAATCCCTGATGATTTTTAATCTGTAAGCAGAGAGCTGTAGATGGCCATGTCAGACTGAAGCCAAGCAGGGTAGCTTTGCACTCTCTAGACTAACTAAACCAAAGATGCGTAAACTTTTGCATGCGACAGCTTACTTCATCAGATGATACCTAACTTGCACTTGAAAACTTCCAGTAATGGAAATCTGACTATGACTAGGTACGGGTATTACATTTCTAATAGGAGTTCACCACAAGCATTCACTCCATTTCTCCAGAGGGAAACATCCCCTTCAGGAGAAAGATCTTCCAGGTGTCAAGTTGCAAGATAAATTCTCTTGCAAGAATGATTGTTTGTATGCTCTCCATGCCTGATCTTGTCTGGTAGGGGAATGGAGCAGTGGGGCAATTTCCCAAGATTGGGGACTGCCTGGTCAGAGAAAAATGGATGGGGAAAAGTTTGCCAATATTTGATTAAAAAAAGAACACTTTAAAAACAGTTGTCAAAGTTTGAGAGGAATATAATAAAACAATGCAGCTGAATGACAAATATTGAACAGCATAGCTGTATATCAGCAGCACACTAATTATAGCACAACTTTTCACTCCTAAAATCTAGATACTACTGCTTTCAGCCAATGCTGAAACAGTTATTTAGGCTAGGGACAGACATTACACGTAAACCGGTTTAAGTGATAAGAAACTAGTTTAAACCTGGAACAGAACAGATGTTCAGTACACATAAACCAGTTTGAGATAAATCTGATTGAATGTAGTATCAGACTTGAGTGATTTGGGTCAAACCAGTTTATTCAATGTCTGTCCCAGACCCCTTGCTGGTTTAAGTTAAACCAGACTCCCCCAGCATCCCGGCATGCTCTTTGGGCTGGGCAGGGCTCTCTGCCCCACAACAGAGCTGGCCCCTCCCCTCCGCTCCCTGGCTATAGCTCCGCCAGAGACTGTACATAATGGCATCTGCCTGGCTTCTCCCTGCTAGACCCCTTCCCCTTATCACTCCCTGCTAAGCAGGGATCCCTGTCCCCTCTGCCTTACACAGACACCTCAGCATTAGCTAGCAGACCACATGCTGGCTAAGGTCTGTGCTGTTCTGTGCTGTGGCAGACAGGACAAAGGCAGAATCAACAGGTAGCTGATAATGTCCCTCTGTTGTTTTCCTAATGGGGTGATAAACGCTGTGTTATCAATTCCCTGCTGGGCTGGTCAGGATGGGGGGAGAACCCCTCCCTAATCAGAGCGTCCTTCTGGGGCCTGGTTATGCACCCTTCAGCTCAGCACTGTGGCAGGGAAGGAAAGGTTGCTCTAGCACCCCCTGGCTTCCAGCCTGAGCCACTGCAGGCATGTGCTAGCATTTCTTCAGTCCAGAGGTGATGTCTGCACGCTTACAAACTGGTTTAGCCTATCCAGGTTACAGTAACTTGCAAAGAGTGAATTAATTCAGACTCAGGCTTTTTGAATGCATGTTCCTTGCCTGAGAGTCTATAGCAGTGGTCACCAATCAGTGGATCTTGATCCACCAGTACATTTCAGAGCCTCTTGTTGTAGATCTCAGAGCCTCTTAGAGTCAATCTGAGGCTGAGGTGGGGGGCTGAGTGCCCACATGCATGCACGCATGCACCCCAGCCCAGCCAGTCAGTCTGTCAGGGAGGGAAGGGGCGGGGGCTAGGTCAAGGCTCCCGCAGTAAGGGACAGTGCTGCAGAGGCAGGAGCAGGTTGAGTGGGGCCCAAGCCAGGTGGGACTTACCTGCTGGGGAGGCATGCCCTCAAATAATTTTTTCTCCTTCTGCCTCGATCTGCCCCCTCCCCATCCTTCCCTCCCCACAGACTTACCTGCTGGGCAGGGGGAAAATAGGTGGCGGTGGCGCACAGTAGATCTTGGGTTGCTTTTAAATGCCAAAGGTGATCTACTTAAAAAGGTTGGAGACCACTGATCTATAGTGTTGGGCTTAGCTGTGAAGTAGCAATTTATTGAAAGCATCTTGCAATTCCACTGCTAACCTTTGTATCCTCTCCTAGCTTACTAGGAGATCACAGGGCTCCTACCCTGTACCATGTATAACTTTCTTTGGCACATGAAAAAGAAATTGAACATACTGTTCAGGGAAACTCAAAAAATTAACAGCATACAGAATGTTTAGGGCACTGTTCCATATTGAACTCAATCAAGGACCACAAAAAATGTATATAATACGATTTAATCTCTGCAAAGCTCCATACTACACATGCATGGACATTACTTCCAATTATTAATTGAAAGCAACTGAAATGGGGGTAGCTTTTGCACTCATCTTGGTGGTAATGTTCAAAGATACAGAAACTTCAACAACAGACTTAATTTACCAACCAGTAGGATTTCAGGACTTCCTCTTTGCAAAACCATTGGGTATTTTCCTTTTTCGAGCTATCTAAGCAACCAGTTCACAGAACCATTTTCTAAATAATGTTCATATTTAATGATGGATTAGTTCATATTTAACGATAAAATAGTTGGTAGATCAAACCAGCTTGTCCTAAGGACTTACAGATTTATATTTACATTTTCTCTTCTATTTTTAGGGTAGAAAAGCTCCTCTTGTGCCAAAAATTAAAATTCAGGCATGTCTTGATGGCTATCTGTGTAACAATACGATCTGTCACTTCCTAGATCGTTTAATATTATTTAAAAGTAAATGTAACATTTAGGATTACAATAATGGTAGTGTAGTGACCAATACTGAAGTCTTTCTGCTAACTTTGCACAAGGGAAGACAAGTTCTATATGCAATAGGTCAAGCTGAATCATTCTACAGTGGTTTCCTGTTTACACATTTTTTAAAGCAAACTATCTTCCAAACATTTCCAATGAGAAGAATAAGTAATTATTACTGACAGATTCCCTGACCAACATATTTTACATGTATGAATAGAGCCAAGTTATAAAAAGAACAATATTTAAAAATGATCCCTATGAAACAGCCATCTCAGAAAAAGAAAAGTTCAGCCATAAAATGATGTGATTATTACAAAAGGTGCCAAGTTAGAAAAGAGTTAGCCAAGTAACCTCTACACAGGTTCCATGTGAAGGTTTCAGACAATATAAATTGTTACTCTAAATTTTGCCAACCTTAATGGCAATTTAGCTTATTCATTTTTCAAGCAATGGTTCTTTTTAAAAATAAGAGTTGTTTTTAAATTCCGTGCTCATAAAAGGTACTGGACTGATGCCCTAGACAGTGAAGTATTTCTGCTTATCCACAGGGTATAGTAAGGAAGGAAGGAGCAATATGAATCATTGCTGCACACTGCTGCATTCTATATTAGCTATAACCATTCCAGAGAAGCAGCCGGGGAATCAACAGGGGCAATTCAATGAAAACATCTGTTCAGCACGTAATGGTGGTCAAAATAGCAAAATGAAATATTTGAGGAATACCATGAGAAATATTGTAATGCCATTATATGTTATGGTGCATGTATGCATACGTGTGTGTGTGGACAATAGTGCTCAAAATGGCAGCCTGTGTTCAGTTCAGGTCATCTACCTGAAAATGATACAATAGAAACAGAAGCAGTGCAGAGGAGAGAAAAAGGAAGAATTGGAGGCAAGTAAAAATGCTCATATGAGTAAACAACTAGGATGGTCTTGTTTACAGAAGAGATAATAAGAAGGAATATGAGAATGAGATAAAATTACCTTCTCCTTACCAGTTAATACAGTACCTAAAAAGAAATGCATGTTAGTAATTACCTGAAGATTTACTTTCTCTGAGTAATAAGGGCCGCAGATTCATTACAAAGGGTCCTGAATTTATTTGCTACTTTGGAGGCATAATTAGACCCATCAGCCTGACTTAATGTCTAGGTATAGGCATTCAAGAAGCCCACAGCGGAAGCACTTTAACTTTCAAGCTTTACTCTAAGCACCCATGGTTAGGTCAGGAGGAAGTAGAACACAAATTAGCCCTTGGGAGGAGGGGGCTCAG
>NW_005842658.1:790741-793202 GCF_000455745.1 Alligator sinensis | reverse complement strand
TGGCAGGTGGGGAGGAGGGGCTCTTGCACGACTCCCATTGTAACCCGCAGACTCCCTGGGTCCCAAAGACTCCTGAGAGGAAGCGAATGCTAAACCAAGAAGCCAACCACTCTTTAGCTACTGTGCACAGGCCACCATGCTCCCAAACCCCTGCTGGGTGTGTGTGTGTGTGTGTGTGTACACACACAAACGCATTCTAGATGCCTGTGTTCTCTGCGTGTCCGATGCCTGGAGGGAGGGAGGGAAAAGAGAGAGAGAGAGAGAGAGAGAGAGTGAGAGACAGAATGTGTGTGCACGCACGCATTCACACAACACCTGGATTCTGCATGTGTGTGTGTCTGATGCCCAGGTTTTGTGTGTGTGCGTTTCTGATGCATGAGATGAGCTCTGGCCTAGGTCAGACCACTGCCCCTGGAGCGGTAGTGAATGGGGTACCCCAGTGTTCCACAGAATGTCAGCAGAATGCAACCTCCCATGAGTCGTGATGAGATTGGTACAGATGTTCATTACAGAGCTCTAACCTACAGCACTAAAGTCTAATCCTGCATTTGCCACTTTAAAAATGGAACTGCCATTTCAAAATGGATCCACCATTTTTACAGCACTCTATGCGTTTCAACCGTCTGTTTGGTTACGGTTGTAGAGCACTTTTTCTGCATGTAACCACACAATAAGTGTAACTTCTATACTTGGCCTCCAAGAACAACTCAGGCTGGTTTTTAGTTATGGGTTGGAGAGATAATAGAAATGTCCATATTTCTCATTTGAACCTGAGGTTATATCAGCGCAAAGTTCATGGCATATGAACTGGTCCCCAGTATGCTAGATCCATGAAATTCATTGTGCTGAGAAAGGAAACGTTAAGATAAACAGGGAAAACACATACCCAGGTATGCATATCTGGTATAATAAGATTTCCTAGCAGTGAATGTTAAGAGAGAGCGAGAATCAGAATTAGGATACAATTAAACACAGATACTAATTTCAGTCTCCTTCACTGAAAACCGGCAGAATTGAACAGCTCTCTTCTAAAGAAAACATCAGTCAAACTCAACATGAAAAAGTAACTGTGTACATGAACTGACTTCTGTGATTATATAGCAAATCTTCCCCCAAAAGAAATGTGATTTTTTAGCTATCCCATGAAGCTGTTCATGTCCTCAGGAAGTCAGTTTTGACATTAGGAACACACACACACTTTTGTCTTATGGACTCTTATAAAGCCACCTTACACAAATGCAAAATGTAGGCTTGACACTTAGTAAAGAAGGGAGAGATGCTATAAAGTTGAATGTTATTGTTGAGGGCTGTCCAATGGATCATATCACCCACCAGAAGACAGGATACTCCACTGCTGTGAATTCTTCTAGCAGAGGAGATAGGAAGTAAGAAAAACTGTAGTGAGAAGAAAATATGTAGACACTTCCTTCAAGGGCTTCAGGACATTTTCTGTCAATATAATAATTCATGGCCTCTGAACATAGCTACAAATGTAAGGTAGTAAGAGCGAAAGAGAAATTCTTGAGAACAACAAAAAATCCTCCTATTGCCAGAACCTACACTGGAAAAGATTGTTGACCCAAGATAAAGCATATGATCAATAAATAACAGCGATGATTGTCTCTTTTACAGACAATGATAAAATCTTGTTGATGGGTACCTAAATAAATTTGGGTATCTCTGTTTTGGACTAGATTCTTTTCTCAGAACCTCCTGGAAATATACCAAGTCTAGCACTATTCTCTTCCTGCCAGGTTTATTTATGAGCATGAACAGGATACAGTAAAAGCTTTACTCTGCATCAGGTGACAGACCAGACCTTAAGGCTGTTCCCATTCTTTCCTGCCTTAAAAGTTCAACAAAAATGGCATAAATCTTAGCCCCAGAACTTTGATTTGGCCCATGAAGCATCTCCCTTGAATTCTCTCCAAAACCTCTAAGGAAAAGACACACCAAGTATATGTAAGCTGAAAATGACAGCTGAATATTTATATATAATTATATGCTTCATACTACAGAGGAAGAGAGAAACTCCCCAACAGTCCTTGCCAACCTAACCTAGGGGAGAATTCCTTCTTGATCCCAAATCTAGCAATTGGTTTCTGAACACATAGGCTAGGGATAGACATTCAAAAACCCTGAGCCTGAATTGATTCAATCTTTGCAGGTTAGTCTAGCCTGCCTAGGTTGAACTGATTTGGAAGTGTACTGAAATTCCCTCAGGACTGCACATGCCTGCAGTAGCTCAGGCTAGAAGCCGCAGGGGAGGGGGAGGGGTGGCTACAGCAGCCCTCCCTTCCCTTCCATAGTGCTGAGCTGAAGGAGGGCATGGCCAGGCCCCCAGCAGGATGCTTTGATTAGTCAGGGGTTTCAACCCCGACCCTGCCTGCAGTCCCAGGCTTTTCCCTGCTCACTGCTCAAGGGGCGGGAGTGTTGGCAGACCTAAGCCCCCAGCTAGCTC
>NW_005842658.1:745165-790710 GCF_000455745.1 Alligator sinensis | reverse complement strand
GTTCGCGACAAGGGGGGGGGGGGGGGGAGGGGTGTCCAATGCATGCATCTGTTGACGATACTAAATTTTTCAATCTCCCTCCCCTGCTTCTTCATTACTACTGCAAACCTGACAGGCAAGGTAGCCAGCAGGCAGCTGATAATACAACGTTCAGCAGCCCATCAAGAAAACAAAAGCCTCTCTCATTGGTTCAAACTCCTCTTAAATAGCTTTTTCCAAGGAAGGAATGGATGGACATTACCAATTGAGCTGGTGATTGTCTCCAAAAAGCCCTAAGCAGACACTGTTCTGTCTTCCTTTCTCCTGTCCCAGTGAAATTGGAAACACACACACACACACACACCTCTCAGCATTAGCTAGCATACTACATGCCTAGGGTCCATGGGGCTAGGGTCTGTGTTGTGGGAGATGGGAGGGAAGAAGGGAGGGATCCCTGCTTGAGCAGCGAGTAGCAGGGGAAAGGAGAGGGGGGCAGGGGGAAGCCAGGCAAACACTGCTGTGCCTGCAGTCTCTGCCAGAGCTCAGGCCAGTTAGCAGAGGAGCAGGCCCAACCCTGTTCTGGGACAGACATTGCGTAAGTCAGTTTGACCCAAATCAGTTAAATCTGATACTACATTCAACCACGTTTATCTTAAACCAGTTTCAGCCATTTTGAAACTGATTTATGTGCACTGAACTTATGTTCCATTACAGGTTTAAATCAGTTTCTGATCACTTAAACTGATTTATGTGTAATGTCTGTCCTTAGCCATAAACAAGAACCACAAGTCAGAAACCATTAGAAGCATGAGTATATCACAGGCCATGTTCAATGTTTCAGAGACAGGTAAAAGGCAAAAGGTGGTTTGGTTAACTGTCCATAAAACTGCCAGTACAGATACAGAGGAAGAACACATTTAATGAGGCCCTTGGTGAAGCAAGGGCTGTTGGAGTATTTCCTAGAGAGAAAGGTCTTGCAGTCCAGTTACTGAGGAAATCAGCATGGACTCCAAGGCTTAACTTTGCTTTATTTTAATTTTCCATTTCAACTGTGAATCGTTGCTTCACAATCACAGATATAAACAGGCAAACAATTAGCTCCCTATTAAACAGGGAAACAATTAACATTTAGAGCGTTCACAACATTACCCAGCCCTTATGTTTTCTTAGCCACAGTCCCCTTGGCAGGTGTCTAGCATCAACATTAGAAGTAAAATCCCTCAGGCTAATCGTAGGCTGTCCTGACACAACTCAGGGCAGCAGCACAAAACAAAACAAGAAGAAGACTGACAATTTGAGTCTTAATGGGCAGTGGATGAGGGAAGGAAGGCATTTTAGAAACTTTAAAAATAATAGTTTTTCCCCTGCACAATATCTTCTTGGCCAGTATTTGTAAGTGATTTCAGGGCTATTGAAAGAAAACAACCCAGAGCTCCTGGAGTTTTGCAATTATCAGGGGATTCTGTGGCCACAGAATTGCAGATGGCTACATGCCACAGAAATCTACCACAGAATATTTTAATTCCAAGGGTTGTAGTTAGAGGTTATTTTAGCAGACAACTACTCAACTAAATAAATAATGGAATAATTTCAGGGAACAGTTATTTAAAACGTAAGTACTGAAGGGTTACACATTTTTATTATATATTTCTTACAGACTGAGAGATAGAGAAGTTTAAATGGGTTTCTAATCAAACAGAAACAAACTGATACATAATGACAAAGAATGTTAAAACAAAGTGGTTACCCTCTAATTATGAATATTATGTATATTTGCAGGTCAAAATACATTTCATAATGCTCATTAAAAAAAAAGAAATTATTGCTAACTGCTTTTATTCTTATTTTTAAGGCTGAAATAAGCGAGAGACAATTGGAAATTTTAGGCATTATTCCCCTATATTTGCTTATGCAGAATACTTCCCAAAATACATAAGGAATTATTCAAACAACTTAGATAGAAAGTAAATATTTCTACATTCCTGTAACTGCTGCCTTAATGTCATTTTTATTAGATTCAATATGCTCTAAAAATATTATGCATCACTTTACACACACACAAATTATAACCCTCCCTCTCCCTCGCCATTATACAGCACACGTCTATATTCTTTGGAGACTTCATGTTCAGATGTAACACTGATTTTTGAACTACTAGTAATAACTTTGAACTTCATGACACTGTACCATGAAGAAGGTCTGCTTCATTAAAAAACAGAAGGTGTTCTTATCTCAATCTCAAAATCAAACAAGTGGGCAACTGGCTGCTTCACATAATTTTTTAATAGAAATGGAAATACTAATGACATACCTGAAAAAGAACATGAACAGAGCAGCCGTGATGCAGAACAAAAGGACCTATAAGAAGCAGAAAGAACTTTATTAAATAAAAGGCTATACTAACACTATAGGCAAACCTGTTTTAGATCAGAGGCACTCTCACAGATATCAAAATAGAAGTTTTATTGTCACATTTCATGCTCTATAGGCCTCATTCAAGTCTACTAAAATTAACAGGGAGACATTCATTGATTTCAACAGGCTTTGGATCAGACTGCGTATGTCTAAATAGACTGATGGATATATATATGCATTTTCATTCATTCATATATCTATAGATAGATCTATATATCCATCTAGATCTATCTATATATCTATAGATCTAGATAGATCTAGACAGATATATAGATAGCTATAGATATAGATACAGATATCTATATCTATACGAAAATGCATAGGGAGCACAGTTTGGAATAAGGAGAAATTCCTTTTTTTTTTTTTAATCAATTTTCAATAACCTACTAGGGGATTAAATCATTATAAATGTATTCAAGCAAAAGAATGGAAGAATACCAACTTTTGTGGAATAAAAGTAAATTTAGGTTCCTGGAGAATGGTTAGTAGGATATTCCATCTGAAAGACCGTGAATATTATTTTCAAGGCCATCATCAGAAAAGGAATTTAGAACCCTTATCATAATTTAAATTTCACTGTATGGCATCTGGAATTATAATCATCCAGAGATAAAGAGGATAATATACACACAAATATTATGAAAACAAAGCTGGAAATACTTAAGAGCCTCCTTTTGAAAGCTACCTTAACATAAACATGTTATTGATCTAAACCCCCAAATGCTTTACAAAGCCATTCCTCCACAAAAAGAAAAAAAAAACCATGGACATATTAACATGAAAGGGGGAGGGGAATAAGTACAGTGCATCTCTTTCTGGACTCTCCTGGTCCAACAGAGTGCACAGCATGCCCTCTTCACAATCCCAACCAGGGCTGCCTTATGCACTGCTGCCATCTGTTACCAAGAAGACTAAGGAAGCCTACACAGTATGGTGAAATGTGTGCATGGTCCTCCCCTCCAACTGCACAATGTCAGCGCTGCACACTTTCCACACTCCAGGGCTTCACTATTAAAATGTCTGTACACGTTTCTGGGTAAATTCCTCTCCCAGGAGAACAAACCTGGGAGAATACTCCCACATTATTTGAATGCGAGTACATAGCCTTAATCTATGCTAATTTACTAGGTAGACAAACCCTACAAGAAAGGAAATAATTGTGTTTGATACTGAATGCAATGGTGTTAAAAAGATACGGACAAATTGCAGGGATTTTTGAAAAGGGCAATAACAATATTCAAAAAGGTGATGAAAAGACTGAAAAACCAAAAAACAAAATCTTAGCTAAGTGAAGGCTAAAGGAGGCCACAACAATATCAGTTTTATACATGAAGGGTGTAAACACAACAAGAAGAAAAACATTTTAAAGGGATGCATGAACATATAAACAGAATGTGATAAAAGGGAAAATTCAAGGTAGATTATCAAGGAAAGTCCTTACATTTCCATTGCTTTTGACTTAGAACTAGCTTGTGACACAAACCTGTCTGGAGTGTACCCCCAGAGGCCTGCTGCATGTCCCACAGAACAGACCAAGGTTTGCCATAGCAAAACCCTTTATCCCCAACAAGACTCAGTACCGCTGCCCTTACAACAGATCTCACAGATGCAGCAGGAGAATCTCTGCTGGCTCCAGGTGGCTTCCCTTTGGGTGAGAGAAATTTTAGGTTCCCCTTTCCATAGAATGGGCTAGCTTGCAATATCACTTGCCCAGAGATCATTCTTTACCACAGGAACAGGCAATTATTTTGGGCAAAGAGCCGCTTACTGAGTTTTGGCAAGCCATCAAGGGTTGCATGACAGGCAGCCCAGGGCAGATTAACATTAATTTTCTAAATTTTTTAGGGGCCCCGCGGGCCAGATAGAATGGTCTGGCGGGCCGCATCCAGCCCCCGGGCCACATTTTGCCCACCCCTACTTTACCATAAACAATCAGTAAGGAGACAAAAGAACAGAAGGACTTATTATATAAGATAAAAGAATCATACAAGATAAAGGGACCATAAGTTTGAAGACAGAACAAAAAGACTAGCAAAGTTCCTTTTTCTCTTATCTGGCTACCACCTAGTCTCTTGAAAGTGATGTCAATGTTTTCAGAGATCAGTTTTCGTACTGATTTGGCAAGTCCTGGCTGCTAGAGATCTGGAATCCTCCAAAGCCTGAGAAAATCCAACCACCAGATCTATTTCACAGACTCTAAAATAATTCTCAAGCCAGCTTCTCCCCTCCCCTGATCCATCATTGTTCATGGCAGAGATGTGGGTTTTCCAGAACATTTTCCAATGCCCTAAATAGAGCATGAGCTGATTTAGCATGTTTATTTGACTGATAATTAGTAAACGAAACTTTAAAAGTACCCCCATGTTAATTTTATGTCCCAATAGTCACAGGTATTTGAACTGAAATATTTGATTAGGAAAAAACTTAAATACAGCACGCTTAATGTGGTTTAAATATTATATTCAAACAAATTCAAAGCTTGATGTGGAAAGAAGCAGACTTTTCTCAGATGATGTTGTTCCACCACTTTGCTGTATTAGCGTTCTGTATATAGCTTGTACTCTTTCAGGACAGTTTCTACATGTTATTAAATGTTTCTTCATTCTTGTTGCATTGTTAAGCATACTCCTTCCCACAATATTTACATCTACCAACTTTCTCCCTTCCTTCAGTGGCCTGAACTTCACTATAATGATGCCACACACTAGTTTGTTTGTTTTTCTGATTAGGCATTATTATGACTACTTTAAAACCAAAGGCACTAAAAAAAACCAACTGATCCTATACAAACACTTCCAACTTCCCCAGCTCAAGAAAAGAAAGGAGACACTGCTCTGTATGTTTGCTGAACTGAAGGTGGAAAAAAAATAATCAGTTTTAGTTTTGGTTTTGCATTCACTTGAGATCTGAGATGAAATCAGAATTTTAGCTTTGGTTTTGATTTGACCTGCACAGCCAATTAGGTGAATTTGTAACTTGATTTTTGGTTTGGATTATTATGTGAGTGTATTTACCCTCCTGTTTACAAATCAATAAAACATATATGTACTCTCTCACACACTTCCTAGGGACAGTCACCTGAAAAGCATTCATTACAACTTTTAAACTGCCATGCTGGCCTAATATTGTATTGGCATCCATTCATTGTTAGTAATACATTTTTATGAAGCAATGAATTTTTAGAAATGGGAAATTTCCCACAGAAAAATAAAGCACTGGAAAATTTTCCACCCCACCTCTCTGGCTCATGGATCTTATAATTCTCTAGAAATGCCTCTCCCTAAAAACCTGGCATTCTGCTGACTGACGGGTCATTTCTTTCAGATGCCTTTACTATCATGCAGTTACTTTCCCCATTATAAGCAGAAAATAACTTGGGTGCCCACCTGAACCCTTCTGTCTTTGACTGGGAGTGGCAATGGTCCTTGCCCTAGTATCATAAAAGCAAAAGATTTAGCAGGTCACCTACTTACTTTTCCTAAAGTACGAGTCTCAGTTCCCTTGACTAAACCATGTCTAAAATCATAAAGATATATACAGGAAAAAGAATCTAGATAATGATAAAAGTGACATAAATGGGTATAGCCTAACTTGGGCTTTCCAACAAGACCACACATACCATATCAGTGAAATAAGCAGAAGAAAACCTGCATGGCACCCCAAAAACCTCCAAAATAGGGTTTGTGACAGTCTGGGCTAGACACTAGGCAATCTACTCCTGTGAACTACCCTCTAACATTTTATTGTTACTGTGCTTTAGCTCATAATCTGAACAATGCTTATATTTCAGTCCAATATACCTTGTTTCTGCAGTTAATGAAACTACTGCTGCACATTTAATGCTTTGCTACTGGTGACTACCTGCTTTTTCCCCCTCAGCATGTTTTCACGGCTACCTTTTGGCACAGTCCCATATATAATTTCCAGCCACATGTGCTGTCACAGTTGCATCCCAGCATGTTGACTAAAGTTAATTATTTTATTTTTGCAGCAGTGGTAATACTGGCAGCAGTCCAATCTGTTACAATGTTCGTTTGATCACAAAACAGCCAAGCAGAACACATGTCATTAGGTAAAGAGTGCTATTCAGGCATATAGGAAAGCTCTATTTTGCAGATTTTACATTAACATTATTGGTGATTTTTACCTACATCATTTGCAAGCATGTTTTGGTACATGTTGACCATTTCACAGTGTGCACTGAAAATCTCTAGTGAAACTACCTTGAAATGTTAGTTTAAAGTCACTCCTATAATAGCTGCTCCTAGGTCACCCCTACATCAGGGTCTGTTCTAATCTAATCCTTATGATTTGCTAGCTCCATTAAGTAAACTCCTCTCTGTATGGCAATCTCCTTGATAAACAAATTCACGATGAATTAAGGGAGATGAATTTACACAGGCCTCAATGTAAGAGAGTTAGGACCCAAAGACAGACATATTTCATTCACAAGGAATTTTACAGCTACAGGTCTTTTGGTAGCTAAGGTCATGTACACACATTGAAATGATCTGGGAGAACTCTCCCAGGTTTGTTTTCTGGTAGAAAAACTTACCCAGAGATGCTTGAACAGACGTTTGAATGCTGAGCTCCTGAAGAACAGAGTGCTTGCATTGCTGATGCTGTGCAGCCAGGGGAGCCATAGCTCCTGTGCATCTCCTGTGCAGCCAGGAGATGCCAACAACTCAGTGTGCTCTGCAGGCTCCCTTGATCTGCCCAGAGACAGAGGGCAACAGTACACAGGGCAGCCAATTGACTGACCCAGACTGCTCAAGATCAGCCCACATCTCCCTCCAGCACAATGTGGGGATTGTGAGGGGGTGTATTCTGCTCCCCACTCAGTGGAGCAGTAAAGTCTAGCGAGTCGCACATTGTGTCCCTAGGATGGTGGAGCTAAAACAAAGTATCCTGGGATGCTGGAGAACTATACTGTGGCTTCTCTCACAAGAAAACATGTACATATATTGGTTCTCCTAAGAGAAAGTCTTCTGGGAGTGATTTAACTCTAGTTGCTCCCAGGTTATTCTTCTCCTGGAATGGCTATCTTTACTGTGGGAGAAAAATCCTAAACAATCGTACACTCATGGTTTCTCCTGGGAGAGCAGCACCTCTCCCAGAAGAAACAAAAAGTCTATGCATGGCTTGAGGTTGACTTGTTATGCACCCAAGCTATTATTTCTGTAGACTTATAAGGCAACATAAAGTGTTATAACACAACCAACAAAACAGAAATGTAAGAGCAGTACTAAGAACCAGAATTGTCAAGGAAAGCTTCTTGTTCCAGAAGAAAACAAAAACAAAAACAAAAACTGTGCTCCTCACTAGGATAAGGTAAAGACAATCATCAAGCAAACACTGAGCAACGTCAAGATTGTTTTCCTCATTTCTTCAAGGAAGCTACGGGGTTCTAATACTTTGAAATACAGTAAGGATAGAAGCTCTCCTTCATAGACTGTGCAATGATGGTGAGCAAAATTGACTATGATGTAAATACCAAAGTGAACATGGCACTGTATATTGAGTATTACCTCCAACTTTAGAGCAACAGTTTTTATTTCTCAGCTGAAAGTAGACTTATTTTGACAGTGAGATTCTGGTACTGTTAAAGTCAATGGCACAACTCACAAAACTCCATCTACCCTTAATCTTAAAATAATTAAGATTTTTATTCCAGGCACTCCATCAACTTCAAGATTACCCTGGGTGGAAAGGACCTTTACATTAATATACACAGATTCCAACAAGAAATTAGAGAAATCTCTCATTTTTAGTTTGTTAACATAGCATTTAATCAATCCGACAGATTCTCCGGATTTAGGTAATAAGTACAGTGGAGTCGCATCTTACGCGGGGGTTAGGTTCTGAAGTCAGCGCGTAAATCGAAAATCACATAAGACGAAAATCGGCGACTATATGCAGAGTGGGGGGGGGGCGGGGCTTGAGTTTGCACGCGGCACCATGCTTAGAGCTGTGGGGCCGGCGGCAGCAGCACTGCGCGGGGTTGTAGTGCGGATGGCTGCCTGCCACCCGGCAGCTGGCCACACAGCTCCGGGGTCACACTGGGTGGTTGGTGAGGGCGGTCACTGTCCCCGCCATAATGGCCTCCAGGTAAGCGGCAGCGCTGTGTGCAAACTCAAGGCCCGCCCCCCCTCCCACCCCGCATATAGTTGAATTCGCATAAGTTACATGTGTGTATGATGCGACTGACCTGTATTATTTCAGTGTAAGAGCTGCAGAATCAGGCACTTAGGTTTTTCCTGTTTATGTAGGTATCCTCCACTACACCAGTGGAAAGAAAATTATTTTAAATATAAGAAACTGATTGTAAAAGTTGGCCAGAGGATCCTGAAAGACGCATTTGGCACTGCTTTTAATTCACTTTTAACTAACATAGTTCAAGATGACTGTGTCCCATAAAAGCGTTTCTGCCTCTATATATTTATTTAGAGATGTTTGATATATACATTTTACAAATCCATGTCATGTTCATTTTTATATGTAAAGTGGGATTATTTCCAGACTTTTTTTTTCCACTCAGAGGTGTAACAGTAAAATAGCTGTGGGCTACAGAACAAGTTCTTCCTACACATGAATGCCCAAGGTAATCTCTAAACCACGAAGGCATCACACTGGTTTTAGAATATTTTCTTAAAAAAAACACACAACAACCACCCCATAAACACCTCTCCTCAGGTCCTGTTTCTTTGGGACGGGACCTGGGAATAATACCCAAAGGCATGGCAGCCCTGAAGGAAAGGGAAGAAAAACTCTTCCAGCTTATAAGGCTAGTCTCTCAGACTACCTAGGGTCCAGCACACAAGCAAATTCATTTTCATGCATCTGCTGCTCTCATAAAAAAAATATATAGCATTTACAAGTGGAGTGATTTAATGCTGAATGTGTTACAAAGGGTTGATGTCTGAGCAAAGGAATGTTTACAGTTAGATGATAAAGTCTCACACCTTAGGTAACCCCAGGGAGACGTATTACAGACTGTATTTTTTATTTCCTATAACTGCCATAGATTTTATTAATCTTCTTGTTATTCTGTAGCTTGTGTGTTTACACAGAAGTGGCTTTGCTTCCTGATAACATTAATGTTTTTACACTTAAGTATGTCCTTGAAAGAGTACAGAAAAATAAACAACGAAGGTTATTCTTCTTTGTATTTAAGCCATTGATAATTGAAACAAGGAAAAGGCTAATACAGTGTTCAATCAAAACAAAAACACCCTCTGAGGATCTCAAATAAAAAATTAATGTAATCTAAGTGGAACTGTGAAAAATTTGACAGCATACAATTCAAGAAACAATATTCATATTATTCTGTATTTTAAAACTTCCTAAATAAATAAAAAAGGAAAAAAAACTATGAACATGCATTGTTTCTGCGACGTATGTAATAAAATAATCTCATATATAAAATAAGTTTTGCAGATCCCAAATGAATTTGCAGATCCAGCAACTAGTTAAACAGTGTTTTCATTGGAAACAGAGAGCCTATGATAATTAGTCCAACAGCCAGTCCCCATGTAATATTCCCCCAAAGTTAAACCATACTGTAAACCAAGAAAAAATAAGCACTTTTCTACAATGAAGAGGACAGAAAAGTCTAATTAAATGTATAAAATTAGTCTTCTAAAAATGATTGTTTATAATAACGGCAATTAAGTTAAGATTCTGCTCCTTTCAAATTGTAGGACAGACTCTTTGTAACGAGTCACTGACCTGTGCACAGCTATCCTATTCTAAACTTATTTCTAGAAACACAGACAGTGAAGATCTTTACACCCATGAACATTTTTTGGCAGAGACTGCAGGAACTAGATCCTTGCAGAAACATCTGAAGCTCCCATTCATAATAAAAGCCAGACTAACTTATTTCTGAAAATACCCTGAAAATTTATGCAAGTGTTATAAGGACTAAGCAGAGACAAAGACCAACTCTAACGCAGTTACAGACACTGCTATTGTGCAGTCATCTGATCTCACTAGCATTAAAGATAAGGGGGAGGCAGTTATACAAGTTCAACAAATATAACCTTTCAAAACTGCAAGCCTTATTTCCAGCTAATCTTTTCAGCCAGAAAAAAAAAAAAATCAACAATCTCACCAGTCAAGAGAGAAAGTTACAATATGTACTGTCCAGCTAGCATACTTCATATCTGCAATACACCAATAAAATATTTTACTGAGAAATTAAAATGCCAAGATGGTTACTTTTAAAAAGAGAAAACATAGCAAAACCTATACTATTGTATTTCTATATTTTGAATTCAAAATGGAAAAGCATGCAGTGAGCTGGAAGTCTATTTCAGGTTTTTCCTTGCATGGTCCCGCCATCCTTGATTTATGGTACAGGGTCAACAAACTGAGCTTGGCAACATATAGCCCTTCAAGACTCCAGCTGTCAAAATGGATATATCATGTAGACAAGCTAAAGGTTTGTAAAAGAAGTAATATACCACGTGTCACCATTTTAAAAACCAACTTTTACACTTTCATTTTATTTATATATTCTTAAAGAGATATATACGCCATGATGAAAGACTATTATTATTTGCATTGTATGCTGACAAACTTGATGTCTAAATGAAGCATTGTAACACACATGGTCATAATGAGATTTTATAAAAAGACGTGAAATTTATTAAATACAATCATTAATTTGCCTCAGGGCAAATTTCCAAAAGTAACTCAGTGCACTTATTCAGAGTGAGGCTTCTCAAAAGAGATCAAGCCCCCTTTGGGAGATTTAAGTGAAATAGCTAGATTCCCAGAGTTCAAAACTTTGACAGCATGCAGGAAATCTAGCTTAGAAATGGCTTGCAGTGTCCCTACTGATAGCTATTGCAGTGCAGAAGTTACTTCCTTGCAGCAACAACTGAGAACACAAAATTTGTGCCCGCTGCTAGATGTTAGATGCTGATAATGGAAAAACAACAATAGTGACGTTGTAAATGTTTCTGCCAAATGCTGTGCAGTTTCCTACCTGATATGTTATGCAAGTGGCCTTAGTTGATGGTGCCTTCACTGCAATCAATACTACATCAGCTCTAAGATATAGTAGGAGAGAGCTGCAAAATACTTATCAGCACACATCCTAAAATCCATTTGCCAAGGAAAAATGGGGAATTTGCATTTTTACAGAGAATCTTCAGTTTTTACATTTTGTGAAAAAATAAAAACTTATATAAACGATGAGCTCAATTTTACTTAAAGTATCAGTGTCACTTACTCAGTGCGCACATCTACCCCTCTTGTGGTTGATTTTTGAATGTGCTTTAAATGTACATAGTTAAGCACACTCCAATAAATTGCTTCCAGTATATATAGGTTACTCAGCAACGTAAGTGGGTTTGTATTTTAATGAACCTCAAATTTCACTTTGGCTTCCAAACGTGAGTAAAGTTATGAAACTTTTAAAAATCACACCTAAAGACGGTGTCACCGTGGCAAGGACAAACTTCAGGTTCACGGTAATGTGCTGTTCTGAACTGTATGCTGCAAGACTGTAGGTTACAATTGAAGACAGACAATTGTACAACACATGGAAAGCACTAAACAAACTGAATAAAAAGCAACTAAACCAAGAGGCTGACTCAACTGGGTCATCAACAACAGTAAAGAAACAATGCACTGCGACTGAATCAATCGTGCATTGTGCAACTGCCAGAGAACAGCATGAAACTGTCACTTCAGATTTTGTTCGAACGTGTGTAAAAGCAGACATTCCTCTGCATAAAATGGATTAACCTGTTGTCAAGAGATTTGTTTTGAGCAAGCACATTAAGGGAGGTGGTGCCATTCCCAAGTCAGATCAATTGTATTCCCATGACTCACCAACTCTTTTTGTAGAAGAAATAACAGCGCTTTCTCAACTACCTGAAAGGACACTACAATGCTATGATTGTCGACAAAACAACCAACTTCCAAAACAGACCAGTTTTCAACATTTTATTTCAGGTGCTCAAGGTAGATGCCCCTAATCATGCTGACATTACCACACCATAGCTTGTAAAGATAGGGTACCTTGGAAAAGTTAATCATGCCACTACTTCACAAGCCTTGATTTCTTGTGTGGTGGAATACAGCATCCCACTTGATCAAAATACAGTATAACCTCATAAATCCAGCGCTCAAAATTCCAGAATTGTCAAAAACCCGGCACTGCAGGCATGTGCTGTCAGCTGTTCCCGGGGCTGCAGCAGGGAGCAAAGCAGAGGGAACTGTAAGTGGGTGCAGGGTGTGGGGGCATGACTCTTGCTGTTAGGTGCACCTCAGGAGGGTTGTGGGCTGGGGGGCAGCACTGGGCTCTTCCCTGGAGCACATGCCCCTGGATCTGCGCGCTGGACGAGAGCAGGCTGGGGCCCGCCCCAAGCACCGGGAAGAGTCTGGTGCCGCCGCCATCCGCAGCCTGCAGTGGCACCCTGCTCTCATCCAGCGCGCAGATCTGGGAGCATGCCGCCCCCTCCCCTAGAAAGAGCTCAGTGCAGCCACCAGCCCTCCCAGGGTGCACATAGCAGCAAGAGTCACACCCCCTGCCCTGCACCTACTTACAGTATCTCTGCTTTGTTTCCTCCTGCAGCCCCAGGGGCAGCTGATGCCACCTGCCGGCAGCTGCTGGGCTGCATCGCACCCATCCCCCTGCCCCTTCCCTAGCCCCAGCCTCACTCACTCAAAAATCCAGAATTTTAAAATTTCCGGCAGGTGCTAGGTCCCGAGCATACTGGATTTATGAGGCTATACTGTATTAGCATTTGTAACAGACAGTGCAAGCTACTTGGCAAAGGCTTGGAATGATGTGTTTTGCAACCTATGGTCAAACTGGGTGCATGTATACTGCTATGCACATTTAGTTGTTCTGGCAGGAAATACTTGGCAAGATACCTTTAAGCAAGTGGATCGCTTTGTCACCTTGATAAAGTCACTTTTAGTGAAAGCTCCAGCTCATTGTGCATGGTTCTTGAGACGCCTGAATAGTGTTGATTTGCCAATACTTCCACCCAAACTAGTTATGATCAGGTGGAATACATGGTTCAAATGTAAAGTAGCATGCACAGTACTACCAGGTCTACTGTGGGCTTGTGGAGCATTAACAAACAGAAGATAGGGATGAATGAATGGAACAAGGGGATATATCTGTTCAGCAGGAACTAGCCAGCCTGTTAGCAGTAGAAGACCTGTGTGCTGACCTGAAATACATTGCAGAGAACCGTGGATGCCTAACAATAGTATGGGACATTTTACAGTCCCAAAAACACCAAATGCACAAAGTGTAGAACAGTGTCTTGGATTTAATTCCATAGCTGGAGCACCTTGCATCATCAGCTGATAATGCAAATGGATATGCAGCTGCTCAAAGTGCTGCTGATAAACTGAGAAAGTAAAACCTAAAAAATGAAAAACCAGCAATTGATTTTCTTTGTGCTGTTCATGCACACAGTGGTGATCCTCCAACTGAGTGTAAATTCAGCTGACACAGAAAGAAGTTTCACCAAAATCGGGGTTCTTTTCTGTGCTTAGCACCAATGTCTGAAAGACAAAAATGTGGCTGGAATACTGCAACTATATTTTAATAAGCAAGATAACTCGGAAAGTGAGTAATATTAATATAAAAGCAATACTTGCACTATTTAGAAAAAAACAATGTTTTGAAAATATAGAATATAGGCATAGAAGTAGTTGGTATATGTAAGAAATATAAATGGCAATTCTATTAATTTTATTATAATGATTGACAGCACTGATAAGCTTTGAATTTGCTGAAAATTGTAAATTTATCAATAAAACATTGTGTTCAACTGATACCTATATTTCCACTTATCAGACAGTTTGCAGAAGTAGGAGGAAAATTTGAGTACTAGGTTATCAGACTGTCTTTGGGTGCTGAGGTGGTGTCTGAAGGGAGTCTTGTGCTTACTCGGAGAGTAGGAACTAGGACCCAGCATGATGAAGTGATCAGTTTCACAGCATCTGATGAAGTAAACTTCAACCCATGCAAGCTTATGCAACATATATATAAAATCTACTTTGGTTAGTCTATAAGGTGCAAATCTACCCTGCCTTCTACTAAGGGGAATATCCCATTCAACCTTGTAGGTCTGGATTGGGACATTCACCCAATTTTTCTTGCAAGGGTACCAATTCCATCTTGTTGTAGTTTAGACATATAGGCTCCTTCTATATGTTATACTCAAAATGCAGTTAACCAGTTAAGCACAAGGTAAGTTGTGACCTGGCCACATGCCCAATCAATTAAAGGTGTCATAAAGAGAGGAATAAACTTCAAAGTTATTTCACAAAAAACGTGTAAAAACTTTCTGGCTTGTTTCTATCGTGCCATTAAGTGAACATTTGGCCAGGTGCTCCCTCACAGCTGGGAGACCTGCAGTTCACGGGTCTCAGCCTTGGGAGCATCCCATGCACTCTGGAAGTTGTAAGTCCAACAGCTGACAGGGCTCTCGGCCACAGGGGTGTCTGGGGTACTCCCATGGCTGTGAGCCCTGTCAGCTGCAGGAGTTTGATACTTGGTGGTACAAGGGGGGGCCCAAGATCATGATCCCTGCACCAACAATGAGGCTCGATTGGATCTAATGCTGGATCCCACAATCACACCTTCTGCTATGCGTGTGTGGCACGGAGGAATTGCAACTGCATGGACTGCGCCTGAGCATGAATTGATTCAATCTTTTCAGGTTAGTCTAACCTGCCTAGGCTAAAGCAGTTTGTAACAGACCAGATATCCCAAATATGCAGGTACATGTCAGCAGTGGCTCTGGCTAGAAGCCAGGGCCTGCTAGAGCCGCCCTTCCCTTCCACAGTACTGAGCTGAGGGAGGCGTAGCCAGGCCCCAGCAGGACGCTCTGATTAGGGAGGCCCCCCCACCCCCAGCAACGGAGGCAGCAGGGAGTTGATAACAGAGCATTGAGTTATTCAGCAGGGAGTTACACAGGGAGTTGTTAGCATTTATCAGCCCATCAAACAAAAGAAAGATTAGCAGAAGGAAGCCAGGCAGATGCTGCTATGCCTGCAGTCTCTGCTGGAGCTCCAGCTAGGGAGCAGAGGGGTGGGGCCAGCCCTGCTGGGCTGGAGCAGAGTAAAGCCATACCCAGGGCTGCAAGGCAACTGGGATGCTGGGGGACTCTGGTTTGGTTTAACTTAAATCAGGAAGGAGTCTGGGACAGACATTGCATAAACCGATTTGACCCAAATCAGTTAAGTCTGATATTACATTCAACCTGGTTTATCTCAAACCGGTTTCAGCCATTTTCAAACTCATTTATGTGCACTGAACAACTGTTCTGTTACAGCTGGTTTAAACCAGTTTCTGATTACTTAAATCAGTTTGTGTGTCAGGTTTGTCCCTAGCCTTGGAGATTAAGACACACTTAACTATAATCAAATCTATTAAAACCTAACAATTACAATTCTAAATCAGAAAGCGAAAATAACCTTAGCAGTTACAACTTTATTGCTGTAGTTAGTCAAAAGCAATACAACATGCTCACCACCCAAAGATTTAACAAGCATGACATCACTGCTTGATCAGTCTATGAGGTCTTGCCTGGGTTTTCTGACTCCTTCATCTGAGTTCTAAATCTTGGATCGGTGACCAGATATTTCAAGACTTGGTTCTGAAGGGTATGCGCTCTCTCACCTCTTTTTATATACTATATAGCTTGTATTTCTTAGTACATAAAATTAGATTAAGCCTTCCTCCTAATGCATATTAATAATCTTGCTTCTGTCTGCCAAATATGGTTACTTTTAACAGGAATTTTCTACTCTGAAGTAGTCTTTTCATTCTTAGGTGAGGGTAGGATTTTCTCTGACTGCTCCTCTTTTGCCCTGACTATATTTATTCAATTTAATTAGCCAACTTCCCAATTCATTTCAAGTCAAGAACAGTATTTTTCCATCTGCTCCTTTCACTGGGTGCAAGTCCTGACCACAATTCAAGCTAACCTTTAGCTAATCACAAGGGTCAAAACCCAGACCTGAAAGCCTCTAAGTCCCCACACCATAGTCTCAGCAGGTCAGTCAACTTCTGCTGACCCAGGGACCCCTGTTACAATAACTCATAAGGAAGTGGTTTCCAAGAACACTAAAAGTAAAAGAATCATAAATGAAGTATTCAAAGTGCATGAGAGTCCAGCATACTTTTTCACCTATTCCAGGTTCTGAAAACGTGACAGAGCCCTCTTATTTATGCAACTGTACTGAATGTTTAAAGTGTTCACCAGCTAGAGAAACATAAAAATAACATTTGAAAAAGAGTATGCCTGTTTATCTGTATATCATACCTCATCTGGGCCACCTAATCCCATATCCCTTCTCATGTCCAAATTTCTAGAGAAATCTCAGGGTCCAGGGTGAGAAAGGAACTCAGTGAAAGTTCAGGAAAGTATGAATTTATATAACACAGGATTGGAATTTAAAGCAAAGTGGAATAAGCCTTCAGTTTTAACATAGATGGGTGTCATCCATGGAGAAGAAAAAAAAGCAAAAGCAAAGGGATGAGCGATAACAGATGACAAAGGTATTTATAGTACCAGAACTACAATTCAGCACCAAAGAGTGTGAAATGACATTATTGGAAGATGTGGGGCTGTTTCAATTGCTGATACATCAACACTTATTTTCAAGTGTTGTCATGGCATGTGAAAATAGCACCTTCCTAACCAACTCCTTGACCACTCATATGAGAGATATAGCTATATAGTTAATTAGAAAAAAAAATTACTATCCCTAGCACATCCCAGACAGTACAATTATCAAACCCCTGGATTAAAATCTGTTTGATACATCAACAAATTGTCAGCTAAATTCTGAGTGCAAAAAATCTGTACTGCTGCAAATGAAGGAGACAGAAAAAACACTACTGACCTTCAAATCAGAGTTTAAATGTATCATGTTAGTACTTAAAATACATTTTCTGCTGACCTATTACGTGGGCATATTTGTTTCAAAAGCTACAGAGAAAAGAAACTTGGATTCCCAAATCTATATTACATTTTTTGCAACAATTAATTACCACATTTTAAGTATATTTTGGAAACATACATATCTTATTTACTTTCATGTTACTACAGTTCAGAAATCTATTTGTTACAGTGATTCAATGATTAACGGCTTGCAAGTAGATTATAGCTGCAGAGATTCAGTATACTGATCACAAATATTTACCCTTGGAAGTGCATGGTTTACACCAAAGAGCAAGTTTTTTTTAAGTAGAAATACTTAAATTAATCTATTTTGCCCTTGTGTCCACTGAGGACACAATTCACTACTAGTCCAAATGGTGTCATGTTTAGGTGATGGCCACCTCCTAGTTGACACACCAAGAAGTGAACAATGGACCTTCAAGACACAGAAGCATGAGCTGCAACCATGGAAGAAGACTTCTTAATCTCCACAGATTAACTGGGGAAAGATGATATCAAGAATAGAAACAAACTGTACCCACCACCAGATAAAGCATCTACACACACCGGCTGCACACGGTTATTTTTGGCCTCTACATTGCTGTAGCAGTGTGCTATAATGAGGGAGCACATTGCTATGGCAACATAACTGAGGTATCAGAGCTTGCGACTGCTGATGCTTAAACGCCATAACACACTGCATCATGTGTAGACACGCCCACGGAGTACAAACCCACAATTAGGAAATACAGACAACCAATAGAGAAACGTTAAAATTGGAGTTGAAAAATTTAGACCTAAATGTCCATTAGGTCTAAATGTCTAAAGGAAATCACTGAATATATTAGGAAAAAATAAAAAATAAAAGCAATGGTTTAGGTCCAATCCTAAATCAGGATGGTAACATTATCAATCAAGATGAAGAAAACCCAAAAGCTTTCTGCTCATTTCTTTCTGTATTTCAGAAGAAACATACTGAACACTGTATTTACTTGTATATAAGACAACGCCCCCCCCCCCCCCCGCCAAAAAAAAAAAAATTAGATTCTATATATGGAAAATTTATAAATTTGTTACAATTTTCCAGGTATAGAATCTAATTATTGGAGGTTTGCCTTGAATTTGTCCCCCTCCCATTGCTATAGCAGGGAAAATAAATCTGGGAGGGTCAGGTAGCCCTCCAACTTCTTCCTCCTGCAGTCCCTTTCCTCCCCCTCCTTACTGTCAGGACCTGCTCTCCCTGAACACATGGTAAAATTTGAAAACACTGACCTTGAAATAAACATACCTGTAGTTTGCATACACTATAGGTACCCATAGACTTAGCTGATCAAGAATTGATGCATTTTACCTTTTTTGAAACTGCAGCAAGTTTTAGAACAGATACCCACCCCATAAGCATACTTTTAAGCAGGACTTTTGTAGTTACTTATACATAAAACAAACTATGCATGATATTAGTTCAAAACAAAAAAGCTCATGCCTTACCATATAGTTCACTGGGCTGGGCCCCAGCAAAGTCAACAGTGTTTCAAGACATAGTGACCCCACAGCTCAGCACTGTTCAGTATGTGTGTGTACTCCAGATACCCCAACAAAGACTCCATGTGCTAATTAGTCCCCAACTCATGACAAGAATTGGATGTCCTTTTCACAAGTCCTGGGTTCCTCCAAAAATATATATGCAGACGAGGCACAGGACAACCTGATCTAGCCTCATCTCCTGGAGGGTGGGGCCACACTAATCATATGCAGCTGGCTGAGACAGGTTGATGGATGGATTCTGCATGAACTATTTGGGGCCCTATTTGGTGATGGTTGCCAGACATTTACAGCTGGTAAAGAAACAGGACTCACTGGACATGGGAAACAAAGGTACTGCTTACCTGTGGAAGTGAAGAGGAAGCAAATCTAACTGTATGCCATGTAGTGGTTTACCATGACTTGAAAAAGGGTTGGTGTTAAGGGGGACTGCACCCAATGGGCAAAACTATTCATCTTATTCAGATGGGCTGTACTAACCTATCCTTTTAATAGATTCCCATCAGACTGTTTGCCCAATTTGAGCTATGTGTTTTATAGATGTGCACAATGTTGGCTGCATTTAAATCAACTTCATAGTGGCTTTCCATGTATATTTAATGAACTACTTATCTTACATTTGCATACAAAGAAACCTATTTCCCCCGTGCTATTTGAAGGAAAAACCACATCTTGTATTTGACTATATATGGTATTCAGTTCTCAGTGATAATAAATGTATTTGTGTCCAGTTATGAGAAAAAGGTGTTAAACAATTAAATGATTTTAAATCTCCAGGGCCAGAGAACTTATACCTGTAAGAAATAAAAGCACTAGCTGATTTTTAACAAAACTTGGAAGACTGGGGAAGGTCCACAGGATGGAAAAGCTAATGTTTGCCAGTATTTTAACAGGTTAAATAAGATGACCCAAGATACTATAGGCTGGTAACTATTACTTTGAACCCTGCCAAAAATTAGAGAAAGGCTGAGGCCTTATTACATTATTTTAAAATGTTGGCAGGCTTAATTAAAAAGATACAGCTCAACTGTAAAATGGACATAGTTGTATTGGTATAAAGGTTCTTCATATAGGTACAGGTCCATGGTTCTCAAACTTTAAAGACTCAAGGCACTACTCAGGAAAGGCCACCTCTTAGCTTTCACTGGTTTTTTGTTTGTTTGTTTGTTTGTTTATTGTTTTACTACAGAAAAAGGATAGAGCAGTTCTTCCATTGCAAAGAACTCAAAAAGCCCAGAGCAGGTAAATATGCTTTTAACACTATGGATTCCTACTTGAAATCTCTGGGTTTATCTTGTGAATAACATGTACATGTTTACACACCTTACAGTGGGAACGTTGTATGGTACACTGCGACACTCTTAAAAGGACCTGGATCAGAATCTTTTGTACGGGTCATAGGATCTAGTCATCTAGTCCAGCCCTCTGCTCAAGGCTCAAAGCAAGATCATCTCACTCTAAACCATCCCAGACAAGTATCTGTCTAACCTGCTTTTGAAAGTTGCCAAGGATGGAGATTCAACACCTTCTCTAGGTATCCTGTTCCAATGCCTGGCCACTCTCATAGTCAGAAAGCTCTTCCTAATCTCCAATTTACATTTCCCCTGCACAGCTTGAGCCATCTCCATCCTCTCTATAATCATTCTTCAGGTATTTGAAGACTGTTATCAAATCACCCTCAAGTCTTCTCTTCTGCAAACTAAATAACCCTAGTTCTTTCAACCTTCCCTTGTGAGTCTCATCTCCCAAACCCCTGATCATTTATGATGCTCTATGGTAGACTCCTTCCAAACTGTCCACATCGTTCTTGAAGTATACAGCCAAAAATTGGGCACAGTATTCCTATTTCAAATGCAAGAAATCTCTCTGAGTTGTAAGGTATCATTATACTAATAAAGTTATGTCCACAAAGGAGATAGAACCAGAGCAACCATTTCAGGGTAAAAAAGGAAAGGAAAGACTAACACTGTGATTACTAGGCCTCATATGGGTGCCAGTCAGTACTGACTTAAAAACCAGGAATATAATCAATGCAAGTCAACTTCTTAAATAGAAAATAACTCAACAAATGAGGTTTCTTTTATGAGAACAAAAGTTTAGTTTTTAAAATGATACTTACATCTCTGTAAACTATTTGACACAGCATGACATGATATTCTGGTAAAACAGTTACTTCTATACAAAAATTAGTATAGTCAATATTAATCAATGAAAAATAGTTCAATTGGCAGAACTCAAGAAAGCGAAAATTAATGGAAAATCAGCATCTGCAACTCTTCTCAGTCCCATATGTTCAACAATATTATTGCTTGTCTAGAATAACATCCTGCTGGTAAAAGTTGCAGTTGAGTAATAAATGGAGCACTTGACAATGATGAGAACAGGTCAAGTCATAGATCGGTCTAGGTTGCTTGCTGAGTTGGGTAAATAAGGAACATCAAGCAGTAGGTAAGTGGTACTATGCTATATGAGGCATAATGAGACAAACTGGAACAATGCATGCAGTGTGGGTGTCCCACACTACAAGAAGCATGTTGAAAAATTAGAAAGGGATCAGAATAGAGCCACAGGCATCATTTGACATCTGGGAAACATATGCATTACAGTGAGATACTACAAGTACCCATCCTGTTTATTTTATGTAAGGGAAGATTCAGAGGTGCTTCACTAACAGTCTATATTTTTCAGGGAAAACAGCTCTTTAATCTAGGAGAAAAGGCAGAATGATGGCTAATAGCTGAAGCCAGACAGATTCAGTCTACAAATAAGGGATTTTTTTTTAACAATAAGTATAATAAAGCAAAAGATATGCTATAGCTGAAGCATACAGAAACTACTTGGGGAAATTCGGCCAATGACTTGGATTATGCCTTTTATATTTCTGTTAGCTACACCTTCAAATGCCTAAGAATTGTGTGTCAGTAGAGATAACAGCTTGTTTTCAAAGTTGCCACAGCTTATTAAAGACACATTGCAGTGGATTCTCACATAACTGCTTTATTATTGTTCTTTCTAAAGTCATCAGGGCACCGGACATCTGGACTCAGTCTGGACTTAGAATTGTCTCAATAGTTTAAAGGGAGATGGAAAGTCTGGGCATCCTCCACTCCTCCATGCTCCTGCCTAGACATGCACGTCAAAGATCCTCTCACGCTTACACCATGATCCAGAAGGATCAATGGTCGCCTACTAATCCATGGCACTCTCTCTCTCTGTTGTTGTTTTTAAGTCATTTTAGACTAAAAGCAGCTATTTGCTTTGGGCACTTTTACACATATTCCAAGGGGAGACAGTGGGGGCGGGGGGAACGCTTTAATTAGATTGGCTCTGAGAGCCGTTCTAACTAAAGTGCCACTTTCTCATGCATCAGTGTCCCCAAGTTTAAAAAATGGTGCCGGGGCATTTGAACTGAAGCACATTTGATGAACTTTAGAGTTCAAGTGCCCCTGCCACCATTTTTAAGTGTGCAGTCATTGATGCATGAGGTACAAGAGGCTGCTGGAGCGCAATAATAACCATGCTCCAGCAAAGTCAATTAATCTAGTCTGCTTCTATGCACTGGAATTCCAGCACACCGCAGCAGCCTCCATGCTCGTGTATAGTGCAAAGAAGTTGCACATCAACTTCTTTGCACTATACACAAACTTTGCACATCAAGTTTCTTGATGTGCAAAGAAACTTGACCATCACACTTACTAAAACTGACAGGCACCATTCATTAAACTTAACACTGAAGAATTGTGTGTGCCAACAGATACGTACCTTTTGTAATAAAGTGGATATATAAATTTATACTGTCGTGCTATTTCCAGTTATGCAACACTTTTGTCTGCAGTAAATTCTATTACAATGTAACCCACTAAAACATTACAAACATCTGGCTGTATTCAGTACTTAAAACAATTGTACTTTGGGGTGGTTTCATGAATTCTTAAGAGCGTTATCGTAAACTCTTGTCATAATCTTGGTAAGACTTGGTCTTTGTCATTTTTCAGGTTTAAACAAATAACTTCTAACGCTATAGGGCACTGCGACTGCTTCTAAATTGACATGTTTTAGAAGAATGGATAAAACAATTTGTCAGAAGCTGGTTGGGCTCCAGGCCAACTTAGCTACACCTACACCACTACAGCTGTTGAAGACTTTTGAACTTCGCTGCCAGTAAGCCCCAAGCAATCCGTAGACAGATAAGATCAAAAGGAAAACTAATATGTGATATTAAACAAGAGATTATGTAGATTCATGTTAAGGCAGTGTTGTCTGATCACAGTGAAATGATTAGAACTGGCAAATGCAGAACATGATTGAGCCAAGCCAGGGAGCACCTGTCACTGTGGGAGGAGCAAAGGAAAGAAATTTAATCATCAGATTTTCTGGTTCACTAACTCTATATAAACACACGTAGTTAACACTTCAGCAATCCTTCGCTTGTTCTCAGAAATGATGTCAGTCTTTTAACCTGTTTTTTTCCTAAGCTGACCTAAAATAAATAAAAGCAATGAAACTGTGCAATAGCACATCAAATAGCAATTTGTTATAGCCGAATCAGAGCACCTTTATACAAGGTCCTTAATCTTATTTTCTGAACAGAATACAAAACACAACATTGTTTTTAACTGAAATACTAATCATTAAATTTTCTTTATTCTTCTTGCACCTTCATTCTGCTCATCTAAAAACATAGCAACAAATCGCTATTGTACGATGCTCTACTATTAGATAACACAAAGTTGCTGCCATCCATGGTTTTGCAAAAAGCCCAGCAGGTGAACTACCTATAGTAAAAAGAAAATCCTCAGAACTTCTCCTTGGTCACAACCAGTCATTCTCAGACCAGTCTTAAAAATCAAGGTTGCTCATTTACTTTTGGTGTAGGTACATAGAAATTAAGTCTGTAGCAAACGTTTTTCAATGAACAGCTGGTAGACTGACATTACAGGCTTGATTTTAGGCAAAGCAGATGTAGAGACCTGCATGTATCAGTGCAAACTAAGAGCGCCTGGTTTCACTGCTAACAAGTTAATCCTGTTGAGAAGCAGGACGGAGATTCAATGGTCCTTTCCACAACTCTGAGAATCTTTCCATTGACCTCAATGGGGGTTTGGATCAGGCCCTCACTGAGGTGTGCATATGCACCACCTTCGAATAATAAAGATCACAGGTAAAATCCCTGTCTTAGGCACAGGCATTTAACCACACTGTCTCCAATTTTTATCCTGAAATTATTAAGAGGAGGAGTGCAGGAGCATAAGAAACTGGAGATTTAATTCTGTTCACAACGGAGGATTACACTCACTGCTTATCTCTATCTTTACATAAATGTGGTCTCTGCTCACCTTTGTGCTGGAGAAGGACTGTGCTAAACATGGACCCAAGCACGTGTCTTTACATTCAAACAATAGTATTATCAATTAAACCTCCATGGAAAGGAAAAACCGGGATTCCAATTCTTTAAAAATATAGAAAAAAGGTAGGAAAATGAAGAACCTATTTAATTAGCACCAAAAATGTTATCTATGAGCCACAATAAAGTTTTTCTATATAGATCAAAAGATATATATTGAATGTGACATTTCCACATTTTCAGTTTATTTCCCATTTCCCTGAAGCAGCTCAGCTTTAAATCTCCCAAAACATGTCTGATACTGCATACATTTAAAGCTTTTCTCGTGAGCACACAGAATGACTGTACTGAAGTCATCTGGTTAAACTACCTCCTTCCTCACCCACCCCGGTGGTCATCTTCAATGACTTCTGAAACATTGTTATGTTGGACTAATATATGTACCTTTTTAAAAGGCAACCAGCAGCCATTCAGAACATTAATATATGTCACAGCAACATAATTATAGCTTAATTCTATTAATAGGGAAAACTGTAAATAGCTATATTTTACAGTGGACATATTTTTTAATAAGCACAAAAACCTTTTCCTTGTAAGTTTCCTTTTCCCGTCATTCATAAACAATGACCCACACAGATCTACTATTTTTAAAGGTTTCCTGCAGTCCATTGGCTAAAAACTTTTCAGAAAAGTTCCATAAAGCAGAGAATATAGAAAATCCTCTCCAGGATCCTTCCAAAGCAGTCATGAATCAGAAGAGTCAACCTAGTCATGTCTAAAGGCCAGCATTGTCTCTGCCTTAGAAGCTGGAATGAGATGACCAAGCAGTATCTCAGCATGGCAAAACAACTCAATAACTTCACACTGTGAAGGTGATTAGGAATGAAGTGGAGTCATATGGTGACATGTAATCCTTCACAACGCTCAGGCACTCGCATTGAAATAAGTTGGCTCTCTATATTTCAGATACAAGTTGTCAGGCATTCACAATAATCAGGGCTGATGGGAGCGACAATTGATGCAAAAAACTGCTGTTTTACCAAGTTTTGCAAGGGTCTCACAGTAGATTAAAAACCCCATTGTGGTGAAAACAATAAAGTTCAGTAAAAACTATGGGAGCATGTATTTGCCAAAAATTCCACAACAAAGCCCTGGGTAAAGCATGAAATAATACAGTTAATGTTTTAATAGGAAATGCCCTTGAGGAGAACAGGTGGTTTGGGATAAAGATTGTTTAGGATCTCCCTGAGATTTAGCACAGTTGCGTGTATGCAGCCTTTCCTTCTAATCAAGTCATCATTCACACTCTGAGACTGGTATTGCTAAGCTTTATTTCATGAAGTAAGAGATCCTAGACGTACACAGCAAAAGCAATTTGCCTATAGCCTCTGAAGGCGAACACAGTAAAAATATAATACAAATGAACTACCAGTATTCAAACAAATAAAACCATGCAAGGTTCATTAAATAGGGCAAATCTGCTTGCCAGGTGATTTCTCTACATGACTGATAAATTAGCACAAGGCAAGTACGATCGCCGGGAACAGGAAAGTTCTCATTTAACCTGCCTGAGGGGAAACCACGTTGTTCTTCTCATTGCAAAAATACATGGTTTAGCGTAAGTACTTTTAAATTAGACTAGTGCGGTAATAAAGTTAGAATTCTGCCGAGGTCCTGATGACATCAGAAACCGCGAGGGCACGGTCGGAGGGGTGTGGAATGTAAACAGAGACCAGAAATGGAAATACGGTTTTGAACAACAAGAACTTGAACCTGCAGGCACTTAACAGCCATGGTTATATTTATTTGAGCGAGTGTTCCCGCTAACTGCATGGAAGACAAAAGCTTAAGTCTTTGTAGGGTTCTTGTATAATTCAAATATATTTTACTAGAGGGACTGCTGTTTACTCCATGATTCAATTTTCAGGGAGATAAGGGGGCAGTGCTGCAGTTACACCCCCGTTGATTCCTGTTCCACCCAAAGTTTAAAACCAACTGCCTGCCAGCACAGCCAATCCGAGCAGGGTGCGGGGCCCGAGACCCATGTGGGGCCCAGCCCCGTTCCGATCCCACGTGCCCCAAACCCGAAGAAGCTGCCACCGTCATTGGCAGTGGCATCAGCGGTGGTAGGAGGGGGTAGCGAGTGGCTGGACGCAAAGCCGGTGGCGCGGCGTCACCACGGCCACTCCACCCAGCTCCACGGGGCCCCCCAAAGCGCAGGGCCCAGAGTGGTTGCTCCGATTCGCCACCGCCAGGGATGGCCCTGCCTGCCAGTGGTAGCAGCATTTCTATTCAGGCAGCACTGAAAGAGCCACTTGACTTCATGGCTCTCTAGAATCTACCCGATTCCTTCTAAACCGGGGTGCGCAAAATGGCGGATCTGGCCAGCTGCAGGACTCCATTTCCCAGCAGTCCTTGCTCACATTGCTGCAGCCAGTTTCCATGGACACCCCAGCAACAGTGGGGCCATAACAGCACAGGGCAGAGTTTCCATAAAGACTGACCCCAGCAACGCTGGCAAGGTGCACAGCTGGGCAGTGCCATGATCCACTGCCTGCACGCCCATGCATGCTAACCAGCTGCAGTGATGCAAGCAGGGGCTGCTGGGATATGGAGTCCACTGTTGGTCCGATCCGACCGGCATGCCAGACTTTGCCTGCCCCTGTTCTAAACTCTTCATTTCAAAGGAGTTAATGACACTCTCTCCTTTTTACTGGTCTTGATGTTCCACAAATCAAGCTAGCCTTTCCTTGCAATTTCTGGGAATTTAGTTCATATTCCACAACCCTGCAGATTCTTTTTAGCTCTAGCTAAAAGCATTAACTCAGGTGAACATTAACTCAGGTCTGAAAATAACTCAGTGAAGGACTGGATGCACTTCAAGATGCTCAAGAAGGCCAGGTTTAGTTTTTTTGAATCTGAAAGACATGGACACTTAAAACTAATGACTACAGGACTAACAAAGCAACATCTTTTGATTATTTTTTGCCTAGCTTGCTGTGGCTTCTATGCAAAATACGTACTATAACAAAGTAATGCACATTCCATAAAGGTACATTTACCTTTCCTTTGGTTTTAAATAAAACAATATAGTCCTAGGCCCCTAGTTTACTAGTAAAGCTTTCAGTTTCTTTTTAAATGAAGAAAAATGTGTTATAATGTGATGATATACCCCACCTTCTGCACCCTCCTTTTCCAAATCCTAAATATACTCATGTAACTGTGTTCCTTTCCAAAGGGAATCAAAGGTCGGCTTTGTACATAGATATGTATCTATATCTGCTAATATCTATCTAGTTCTATATATCTATAGATACCTCCATGTGCGTATACATGTATACACATGAACACACACTTATTTCTGTAAATATTTCCATTCTATAAACATGCACATAAATACACATACACAGAGATATCCAAATGACCTCCAAAAATTTATACCTCCTTGAACTAGAATTATTTTTTGTGACTTAACAAACATGCTGAACTTAATATGAATACGTGCATCCAAAAGTCAGTTATTTGGGGTGCACAAACACTAAAATTTCTTATTCATCCTGTATCATTTTTAAATAACAGTTACAGTTGTTAGGTCACATTAACTTCCCATTGTTAACTTTAAAATACTTGGCTTTCATACTAGTGAGAGTTTAACTCTGAATTTCCTGTTTATAATGTTTGGCTTGGGATAATTAAAACATCTCTGTAATGTTTTTACCCTTATGCTTCCTCATCTTTAATTTTATCTGCCTGGTCTGCAGATGTCTGGGAATAATTTTAATTATGGTCATTACTACTTGCACATCATAATATTTTTTCTATGAGCTTGAAAATTAAAACGTCCCCCAAATAAATTTGTCCTTTTCAATTTGACATAATTTTTTCTCTTCAGTTGGATTGGTTACTACTAATTTTGCTCAAACCATAAGTTATAATTTTTTCCTCATCACTGCTAATTTCTTTGTATATTAGCTTGAATGACTAATGTAAGTAGGACAATGTAAGCAGGACTAGAAAGTGTGTGTTAACTAAAAAAAAAACAAACTATTTTCATAGCTCCAACAAAAAATGCTCTTTTTACAATTTTTATTGTATATGGCAACAAAAATGTTTTCCTGTGACTTAGTCCTTTCCTTATCTAATAAGTGCCATCATTCTTGTCATTGACACTGGGGGGGGAGGGGGAGAGAGGGGAGAGGATTAAAAAAAAAAATCTTGGCTCTCTCTCAGGACAAACAAAGCCTTTTATCCTGGGTTCCCTACAGTTGCCATCATCATCGGCAATCCCTCAAAGTTGAGGATGATCGTCTTCCATGACTGTCTTATCTGTGGATCTAAAGATGGCTGACAAGGCCTATCCAGGACTAACAGACGTTGTTGCAGCTTGGGCACACATTTCTGTGTGGGGTGGGTGGTTCTGGGTTCTTGATTCAGTCTGCAACTCTGTAACATGCTGTTTCTGCCACTCACGGTTTCCATCTCCTGTGGTCATCATACGGTTTCAAATTACTGAGAGCCTTGCAACAGATTCTTCCTCCATTTGGGGTGGTCTTGGATGCTAGTCTCCCATGAGTTGATGTCAATGTTGTATTTTTTCAAGTTCGTCTTAGGGATGTCTTTGAAGCACTTGCTCTGTCCTCCTCTTGAGTGTACATCTTGAATAGCTTGGAAAATAGTTTGCTTTTGGAATCTGGAGTTGGATACTCAGATGACATAACCGGTCCAGTGAAGTTGATGTTGGATAATCATCACCTTGATGCTCATGGTGTTTCCTTGTGAGAGGACGGTAACATTGGTGCACCTGTTTATTCACTGGATTCAAAGAATCTTCCACAGGCAGCATTAATGGTACTTCTCCAGCAGCTTGAGACGTCTCCTGTATGCTGTCCCCATCTCATCTCCACGAAGTTGTACAAGCCCATAGCCCCACTTCAAGTACCTGCGAAGTACCTGAGATAACATTTTTTTCCAGGACAATCCAGCAATTTGAGTTAACGGACATTCATCCTAGGGATCACTAGGGACCAGCTGTACATGTAAATGGGTCTGCTGCTTCCAGGTTTTGACATGAACCAAATCCAAACCAACTCAAATGCAACGTCTGATTTTATCCTATGTCTTTAGCTCTCTTCCCTTCCTCTTCTTCAAGATGCCCTCCTGTTTTCTTTCTCTTTAACCTCTACTGCACTTAATCTATGAGCTAGTTCTATAGGATCTATTATGCATCGATTTAACATTTTTGACAGAATTTTGTTTCCAAAAGGTTTGTCATGATTAACATGACAAAGGCAAAACTAGGGAGTTTTAGTTTTAAACCAAAACTTAAACATTCTTGGTACTAAAGTTTATGCTATTCTCTGGAACTCATTTAGAAATCTATAAATACTAAAGCTTTGGCTTATAATAAAGGAATGCATTGTATTAAAAACTTACTTGAAAATATTCTGTTTTCAAAAAAAATATAACATTTAAGTTTTCTCAACATACATTAGGAAAAGGTAACAATGAAACAACAGCTTTGGAGAAAAGAAGAGTCTTTACTATTGACCATTCCACATAACTAACGTCATGGAATACCAGTGATAACAAATATTTACAATTCATAAGTTATAAAAGAGCTTGCTAGTGACTTCTGAACTCAGAGTGTTCTGTTTTGCAATTATTATGTTGCAGTACATATACATAAACACACATGTGCATGCTTCAATATTTGTATACCAGTATGAGAAAACAACCTAATCACATACTCAATTTACTTTAATTCAGAAAAGATGCTACATATTGTGAATGCTTTTGAACTGAATGTTGATTGTGAGACCATTCACACACACAACAATAAATTACAAAACATAATGTATGTTTTGGCAGCTGATGTATCCATAGCTTCAGTTTTTTTTCTAAACACAGCTTAGAACAACTCTTAAAAATATGCAGTACAAAAGCAGAATGTCTTTCCATTTCCCATTACATTTACTATATTATGTGGGAGTAAAAGACGTATGAAATACTTGAAATGAGGCCATTTAACTAAGCAAACATTCTAATTATTACTATTTACCTATTCATTTTCAAAGATACATTCCACAGAATATAAACAGGTTGTGAGATTACTGACATTTTAAAACCCCACATTATATATTGGATTGAACCCACCCTAAAGAATCCAAAAGTAACCGAATGCTAAAAACATTTAAACCTCAGCAGATCATGCTTAGGCAACTTATAAGGAGCTTCCAAGAAGTTAAAATGTACAGACAAACATGAAAAAGCACAAACTAAAGTCAAATTTGGCTCCCTGTTATGCTGGTGCATCCCCACTGCTTTTTATGGTTGTCACAAAAAATTGTTGCTTAGATCTGTAGCGAAAGTAGGACAATCTCTGATCTCAGCTACCTTGGTATAACTCCACAGAAACAAAACAGTGCACAATTATTACATAAATTTTATGTTAAACACATTTATATGGTGGTGAATTCTTCAAACTGAGACTGGAACAGTGTACTAATGTCCAATTTCTATTAATTATACATGTAAAGGTGTAATCAGCAATGCATTTTAAGTATAATGTTGCAAATGTGAGGTACAGCATTGCTACTAAAATATTAAA
Source organism: Alligator sinensis (assembly GCF_000455745.1). Classification (NCBI taxonomy): domain Eukaryota; kingdom Metazoa; phylum Chordata; order Crocodylia; family Alligatoridae; genus Alligator; species Alligator sinensis. The sequence goes on along the minus strand of NW_005842658.1, from coordinate 759,896 downwards.
TCCATATGTAATGCTGAAATTTAAGTCTGGTTACTTATCCTAAAAGAAAATTACAAATACAGGAAACACTAAAACAACAATAAATTACCTTAGTAGCCTCTGCATACGTCTCTTATTAGACTTCTAGCCATATCTTCCTAGTTAATGCCATGAATAGCATCCAGAATTTCACCAGGGAATTTATGACTGTGCTATTTTATTTAGAAGTCATAGTGACTGAACAATTACAAGGTTCAATATTTCCTTAGCATGCAAATTAGAAAGTGTTATGCAGATTTTTCCTTAAAGGTTACCAGAGTTGAAATGTTTTCTTGGTTGCAATGTACTTGTATTAAACTAGTATTCCCAGATTTCAGTGGAAAGTAAAGTAAAAGCAGTGTCATGAAAGGATCTGAAATTCCTGTACTGGATCTAGTAACATCCACAAACTCATTTGCATAGGCATTATGGGAAAAATATGAATAGTCACAGGATAAAAATAAAATTCTGTCATGCATTAGAACAGGGGTGGGCAAAATACGGCCCACGGGCTGGATCTGGTCAGCTAGGCCATTCTATTCATTCTAATTAAAAAATTAATATTTATCTGACCCTGGCTGCCTGTCAAAGATGACAGGAGCCAGTGGCAGCAGGACCCAGGGGAAGCTGCTGGCAAGAGCTAGCGGCAGCAGTAACACGGTCTGTCAGCTCTACCTCGTCCTTCCCCCCCACCTGGAAGCCCCTACCATAGCAGAAGCTTCTGGCATGGGAGCCTGAGGCTGTTCCCGCCTCCTTCCCACCACCTGCCTTGCCCCTGCCATTTTCCTTCCCTCCCCACCCACCTCCACCACTCCCCCCCCAGCCCGCCACTCCCCACCCACAGCTCTGGCACCACATGGTTCCAGCTGCAGGGCCGGTACTGTACAATGAAGCAGGAGCGCCACATGGTTGCCAGCTGAGATCTGCGTGATGCCAGCTAGACCCAGCTGGCTCTTACTATACCAGCAATCCTCCCCGCCCTCTGCTGCATTTTTACCTGAATTTCCCTCTCCAGTGGAAGGAGGCAGGAACATCTCTGGCTTCCCCTGGGTCCTGCTGCCGCTGGCTCCTGACATCTTTGACAGGCAGCCTGGGGCATATAAATATTAATAAAAAAAAATCTTTAGGAGTCCCGCAGGCCAGATAGAATGGCCTGGTAGGCTGGATCCGGCCCGCAGGCCATATTTTTCCCACCCCTGTACTAGGTACTATAGTCCCACTAAAAAGACAAAGAAATATGTGAAAAGACTAAAGGAATGTCTGTGGTCGTGGTATAGTACAAAAGTGTAATGTAATCTTGAAACTCTGCAGTATTGTTACAGCCCTGATGGTCTAGGAAATATGAGAGAAACACGGCTTTTTTTTGGAACAATTATATAGCCAAGTCTATATAAAGAATACTAGTATACTTACTGTCTACTGTCTCTCCTTTAAAAAGTGATTCACAGTATTCCAAATACCATTTATAATTTTTTCTGTGTATATTAAGTATTGATTTTATTAAGAAAGTTTATGGTACTCTCTTCTTTAAAAGGTGACTAGAAGCTATCAACCTCTACATATGAGATTTTACAATCATTAGACCCAAATTTCATTTACAAGTCAGACTTTCTGAAGTCAGAGCTGTTCTTTAGCAAAAAGTTAAGTCTTGTCTAAATTATATATCTCTGGGATAAGTACAGATAATCAAAAAGCACAAGGCTGAAACAATTTAGTCTTCTCAAGTTAGTCCTAGCTGCATAGGTTGAATGCATAAGGCAGTAAACGGACACTCATTCTGATTCCAGAGATTCAAACACATGCCTGCAGTGGCCCAGGCCAGAAGCTAGGGGGCATTAGAGCACACCTGCCTGCTTAGCTGGAGCAGACAGCTTGGGCCAAGGCTAGCCCATCCACCCTGCAAGCAGGGGTTTATGGCAGAGGTGCAAAGCATCCAGTTAACTCGAATACGATGGGGATCTGGGATAGAAGTTCAATACACTGATTTAACCTAAATCAGTTTAGTCTGATACTACATCCATCCAGATTGATCTTAAACCAGTTTCGGCCATTTTGGAAGTGATTTATGTGCACTGAACTTCTGTTGTGTTACAGATCTGAACCAGTTTCTGATCACTTATACTGGTTTATGTGTAATTTCTGTCCCTATCCCTGCTGTCGAAGATCTAAGTGTGTCCACATTCACAGCTCCTCGATGGTGGCAGAACCCCTTCTATCTGCCAACAGGGAAACATCAGATCTGCAAGCAACAGAAGGCTTCTCCTACCACAGGGAATTCACACATAGAAGTGCCCTTGCCTTCTGCCAACTTTAGCAGCTGGTGCCTCCCAGGGTGCACTGGGTGCCCTGCCAACACAGCTGCTATAGAAAAGCTGCTTGAAGTCACTAGAAGGCATGTGAGTATATCCTTTCATGTTATCCTTTCCATTAATTTTTCAAGCTCCATCTTGATGCATTACTGGTGGCTTCCCTGCACAGAAGGTGTGCAATGTAGGCAAGCCTTTAACATAAAGTGCACCTCAGCATGTCTCCATCCTGCTACACAAGACCTTTGTGACATGGTTGGTCTACTTCATGTGTTCAGATAATGTCTAGTGCACTGTTGGTGCTAATTCAATACTTAATATTAAGTGCAAAAAATGCAACATACCTGCTGCTTGTAATCCTGTTTCATGAATGATGTTTAGAAAAAGTGACATTTTTAGTAAGTTAAAATCCTGTACTTTTGGTTATATATCTATAAAGCATATAAATAATACAAATAACTATTTCAGACATGAGAAGAAGCATGCAAGAGAAGGTTCTTTTCTTTGTCAACATGTTGGCAAATAAAACACTTTAATTTCACACAGCAACGCATAAAGAATTACTCTTTTGTCAACATTCATAAAAAGCTGTTCAGTGCTGTTTTAGCATTAGTATTTTTGTAGCAATAGCTATGACTAAGCCAGATCTTTCAATTATGCCATGAACTGTATGCACTATTTTTTAAAATAAGTAACAGCTCCCTGAGAATGTGTGTGTGTGTTGGGGGGTGGGAGGGAGAAATGGCATGGTAAGCACAAATCTAAAATGCCTCTCACATTTCCCAGGACAGGAGCCTCTATAATGTACAGCTGACATTAGCTGTCATCATATGATAAAATTAACTCCTCCGGGTAATAAGGGCCCTTAACAATTACCATTTTATTCTCACTGACTATATCAGGATAGATATATAATCAAAAGAACTATTTAGAAGAGGGTGAAAGCAAGGATCATTTTATATGTTGAATGAAAAAAATGTAACTTCATGCTAGATCTATTGGACTCAAGACCATGCAAAGTGTTCACACAGGAAAGAAGTATAAATGCTTGCCACTAAATGTTTAAGTCATGCTGGATAAAAATATAGCAGCATTATGGTCTGTTTTATATCTTTAAAGAATAGGAAACACAAGAACTTGGGCTGAAGCTGTGTCTTAGTCCAATTTGATAGATTTTTGCAAAGACAAACAGCAATATAAATATAGCACCTTTCACTCTGAACGAGTCTCATGTGCTGTATAAAACATAAATTTAGCATTCGCTTCCCTTACAACTGGAAAGCAGCCATCCCTGGAGTAGAAGGGCAGAAGGAAAAAGAATGATAGCCAAAGAAACTGTGATAAATTGCTGGTCACTGAAAATAAATGTTATGGGGCCCTTTTTTAGATCAATTCATAGAAAAGAGAATCCCTTTTTGCTAAGGTCTGAAGAGACCCTGACATTAAGCAGAACTCAATGTTGCACTGTCCTTTGGTTCCACTGACACCACTATGCAGGTTGCTACAGTTGAGCAACATAGATAAAAGTATATGGGCAAATGTTTTGCATGGTTGGTCCAGTAAAAAACAGCACCCACAATAATCCTTGCCTCTAACCTAATACCTGGACCATCATGGCTACATCACTCCAGTTCTACCCGATATCAAAATCCACAACCTAAAGAAAAAAGAAGCCAGACTACACATCAACACCTTCTACCTTCTTCCTAAACTTGTGCACGAAACATAACGCCATCCCCAGAGGACTCATCGTTTGCAGACATCTAGCTAACACCAACAACTGCATATATGCAATGCAACTCTGCAAGAGAACCTCAGGAAAGCTGAGACACTGTCTTCTTCATGTAAACCACACCAAAAGACTTAAATGGGACATACTTACATATGCAACTAAACTAAGAGATATTAATCTGGAGACATACCTGACTACTATGCACAGCAGGCCCAAATGTACCACCAAAAATACATGATGACAGCCATTCAACATAAGAAGAAAAAGTGGAATCAGCTAGGACAACAGAAACCACCTGACAGGAAGCATACCAGCAACACAGGAGAGAATTAAGACATCAGCTCCTAGAATACCAACACCGTTAACTTATCACAATACCTCCTATCCCATCCTGAAATAGCTGTACTCTCTAAAGGCCTGCCTGAACTTCTGCGCCCAAAGAAACAACCTGACAAAAATCACAGAATTAGTCCAATAAAATACATCACCCAAAACAGTCCTTGCTTCTTACATATAGGAAAGTTTATCTTTCACTCTGAAATCATTAGCTTTTGTACATTTAATAACAATTATTTCTATGTGTATTCTTTAAAAACATTGTTTGATAAAAGAAAAATCCCATACCAAAAAAATCCCAAACCACTCAGGAGCTTTAGCTTGACCCTTGTAGACAACTTCAATTATATTTACAATTAACTATTACCGATCTATTGTGTGACCTTTCAAAAGTAATAATGGCAAATTTTCATCTATGTTTACTATGACATACTAAGTGATATACAGCAATTTTTCAAAGCAACGAGCTATAAACCGTGCACTTCCCATGATTTTAAGAGTGTATCTAAACTTGTACAACAATGTACACATGGATTAGAAATTAAATAGCCATATCTTTGCAAATGAAAATGAACTTAAAGCTTCTTTACTTGTACTGGTGTTATAGTACTATCTCGTTCATCAAGAACAGCTAAAATAACTGGGGCCTTATCCCACTCTTTTACTCACATAAGTTACACATACAAGGAGTGGTAGAGAACAATGGTATGCTTTGCTCCTTTTCTTAGTTATATCCTGAATGCAATCCTGTACTTACATTTTTTTAAGCCAAGAATGTTAAAACAAGAAGATAATTACAAACAGATGAACATATTTTATAAAAGTTACACTTTTTTATGGATTGCTCCTAAATTTTGGCCAGATTAATTTAAATGCTTAAAAGTTTGCACAGATTTCTAAAACCTTTTTCTACAATGTAGTTCCATCAGTTCAGAAACAGATAACACCCCTATCCTGTTGCAAGCACAATTCATAAAGTTATTTAGAATAAGAGTAATAATACTGTTATAAACTTTACTGCAACTACATAGATACCATATTTTAAATTAATGCATTTTTAGAGCTAATCTTTAGCCTGTCTGAGGAACAATTATGAAGGCAAAGTCCCAGCCTAATATACAATCTGAACAAAGCTTTCAATATGAAAAACTTGCTAAGTGTAAGGCAAAATAAAAACCTGTTGATTTTCAGTGAATACTATACTGTATTTCATAAATAGTTTGGTCATTTTAACACCATCTGTTATATAATTAAATTACTTGTAAATTGGTTGCCTAACAAAGGCCAGGGTAATCCACTGGTTCAACATGTGGCCAGCACCCATGTCTAAGAACACACTGCTGTTCATACAAATCACCTAGTTAGGAATTTGGAAGAGTATCCTTGTAAATGTACAGGGGTGTGTGTGGAGGTCACAGCTTTCTTGCATTTATGACTTCCCACACAATTAATCACACAGCTGCATTTGATTAGTTTTTAACATGATTGCACTGTCTCAAGGTCAATACAAGACAGTTTCAAATCTCTTGACACTTCCATTAATGCAACTACTCCGAAATTTCCATATTCTGTAACACTAGGACTGCAACTATAATGCTGCTCAAACAGTTTTCATGTGATACTTTTGGGTTTCTGTATTATGGTTCACCAAGTCAATAAGTGTTTTACCATTTAGTTGAAAGGTAAAAGACGTAGACCTTAAGGCCCTGATTCTGCAAAGATTTATTATGCATGTGCTCAACTCTACACAAATGATGCGGATAAGTTTCTAAAGCAGGATTACAAAGGGAAGAATGTACATTTAAGTGGTTACAGAATCAGAATGCCTGTCAATGAGATATAGTTGATGACTGCTTTTCTCTTGAAGGTCTGTAACATGCAAAATATGTTTTTACAAAGCAGACAAACTTTAAGGCAATTTTTTTTTTCTTGACTGAATTAAAAAAACTTAAAGGGCAAAATAAAAAGGAGTAAACAGAAATTTATGAAATTACCACGCTTAGATTTTTCACTGTTGTACAGGAAAGTTCTTTTATCTAACGTTTTCTAGCTTATTTTCTTTTCAATGGATTCTCAAAAAGTCAAAATCTTTTCTTGAAAGTCTTTTGTGCAAATATACATTTTCCTGAATGTGTGGCAGGACTCGCACACGTTTATATGACTCATACATGTCTGTTAAAGACTATATATCCAATATTACAAATTTAAGCTTTTATGTTTTGTTCATGTGATGAGTATGATGTGAGAGTCCATGTGGACTCTCTTACAGGGGTTCCCAACGTTTGTGTGCCAAGGGCACATTTGAATTTAAAAGAAAAAGCAACAGGTGCCAATATGACAGCATTTTTTGTTGGAATAATGATTTTTACTGATTGTGAAAATGTGCACAGGCACCTGAATAAACCTCAGGAGGAGCCATGGTGCCTGCAGGCACCACATTGGAAACCGCTGCTCTAGGATGTTCATGGTTGGTTTAAATAGGATACTAAAGCAAATATTAAGTAGGCTACTAAAATGATTTTAGACACATAATTGAAACAACGTCAATTGAATTGAGGTCCATATGGTGAATGACAGTTCTGAAAAATGTCTTCACATTAATAGTATTCCCTATAAAAGTTTGTGTGTGTGTGTGTGTCATACAGGTGAGTTTGATAGTTAACTGCAGAAAATTAATGATAGCTGCTATACAATAAACTTAGAGCCAAGTTCTACTCAAAATATTTCAATAACTAATACCACTCAGTTCAATGAGCAGAATTTTAGTTGAGTAGGACTAATTCTGTACAGTATTATCTAGAAAGAATTATTAAATTTCTTTTGGAAGATTACCTTTATGAAACAATAAGGACACACACAATCAAGTAGTTACTTAAAATGTACACATAACTAACTGAACCAAGCAGCCAACCAACCTCTCAATGCATAAGGACACCGATTTTTGGTTTACAAGCATGGTTGTTCTTTCAAAGGCAGAAAAATCAACCACACGCTTCTCCTCTCCAATTCAATTCATTTTTTAAAGAAAACACAAACTCTGGGAATCTTCCAAACGTTGTAGGCGTTCAATCAGCAAGAAAAATGCAGCACAACCTAGTCCATTTGATTCTGAAAAGCTGAAATAGTTTAGACAAATTTACCTGTATTGCTCTTCTAAGTTTCCCTTCCTGAAGAAATAAGGAACACAAAACTGTCACAATAGGCGAGTTGGCTAGATTTCAGTTTGAGGGATGAAATAGCCCGACTGGTCACTGGCAAAAAGGTAATCTCTTGCCTCCTGAAGCTCTCTCCAGTTTCAGACCATTTTCACAGCCGTGATAATTCAGCTCTACTTCCCTAAATTAAACATTGTGTTAAACACACCTTTGGGAAAATGCACACTTATTTCTTCTACTGCAGGACACGGGGCATTCTCCCTAGCAATATAAACCCAAATCTCTGAATGTCAGTTTCCATCCATAGTCTGGATGATCCACTGGCCTCTTGGGTGGGCCAGATCTATGGACTTCTTTATTCAAAGAAATGAAACTTTTGAGAAAGCACAGGGAAAAAAAATCCTATTTTTCATGTTGATATATTTCACAGATCCTTTACAGCAGACTTTTCACAACAGAGCGCCTTCTGAATGGAAGCAGGATGTTCATTACGTACGTCCAAAATTAAGTAGTTTATACATCTGTCATCCTCCCTCGAATACTAAAGTATGGAAAAGAATTTTAACAAAAAATGGTATTGTCTGAAGTCTGGATATCTAATATGTAAATATTAGTAAATGTACATATTGATGGCACTGGAGCTGCTTAGCAGATCTCATCACTGCAGGAGATTCGACCATTCTGCCCTGAGGCTGTCAGTGCTCCCAAAGACTAGAACTTGATGCTTAGCAGAAAAATATTTCTTAAATTTATTTTGGAATTAATGTTAGCAGTTGCAGGGATAATCTCTCAGAATTAAAAGCAAAATACTGGGTCATATCAGCCACAACTGCCAAAACAAAAACCAACACAAAATCAGGGAAAAACAAAAAAACAAAAGCAATTGGAAACAACAGGCTTCTTAATAGCTACAGAAACATGAACTCTGGCAGTAGGTGTTATTAATCTGCATAGTACTGTAAGGAGGAAAATGAGGTTTCAGGGTCATGTCCTATGATCTTGTAAGACTGGAATAAAAGTGGTTTCCCACAGGAAGCATTTACCCTTGGGTGTTGTACGCTATTCCTACTTTTTCCTGAGCCTGCCGAGAACAGTATAATACATGGGACTTGACCTTTTTACTTAGATCCTTTACTACACCCACATTAAGCCTCTTCCAAGGGAACTTAAAGACTTTGTTTCACTGTTTAATGCTCTTATTAAATAATATACTTTGTGCTAGGCAGAAGACTGTTCTACTTTAGAAAATCTGAACTTCCCAATAGTAACTGCAAGTTTTTGTAACTGGAAATTCCTAGGATCCTGGACCTATTTTTGAAATAGCAGATCTGTGAGATCCAATCTAGGATCTCTATCTGCTAGGGCTTCTCAAGACATAACCTTCTCAAACAAAAAGATGACGTCATATGACTGTTGTCCTCTCCTACCTATCCCTTTTATGGTGCTATGTGAACAGTAGAAAAGGCGAAAAAGCACAAAGCAAAGACCTTGCCTAACTTTGTAAGAAGTCTTGCATCCACCATCCCAACACAGGAAGTGGATGTCTGGTAGTTTATCACTATTTCTAGATGCAATGTGGGCAATTACCCCCACCAATATTCTTTACTGTGATCAAATTTTTACTAAGTACCTGTGTTCATCTACCTATTGAGAATCATATAGATTTTAGAAATTTCCCTCTGTCCAGATGGGAAAAAAATATTCTGTTTATCCATAGGAATGATAGTACTCTGGTCTTTAATGAAGCACTTGGTGGGAAATGTGTCCTCCTTTCCAGCACCCATTCTCGGGATCTTTTTTCCTTTTCTTGGCTGCTTAAGGCCATCTAAGAGTTTTCAGCCACTCTTTTAGGTACGCATCGCAACCCCATTAAGAAACACTGAGCTCTTGATTATCACAGAGGATCCCTTTGTTTACAATCAGTAAATCTGGGCTGTTTCACATCATGGAACTTTCTGACCTTAAATAAAATGAAAGTCAAAGAGTACACGGGACCCCAAAAAAATAACTGCTAGACTATACCCTTCCCCATTTTGTTCTTCTGCATTTGGCCTGCATCATTTCATGGTCAGTTGCTGAAAGGAGGAGACAGAAGTGATGGTGAGACACGGAACAGTTGAAGGGGGGTGAAAATAATCAGGATGTGGGAGCACAGTGACCAATGCCAATAAAGAATTACAGCCCAGCAGTTTGTGCATGGCATCTTGTGGCAGCTGTTAAGCAGAGTTTGATGGTTGGGGAATCTATGTAAACTTAGGAATTCCAGTTTGATTATGAATACTGTGTGCTTTTAACTTATCGCAGTCTTTCACCGTGTCCTTCAGTCATACTTGTAGTGGTAAGGGGAAAGAGACCAGCACATCTGCTCCTCAATGGGCCAAATCATTTAGGACCATTAAAAACATGCTTGCCCTACTGGGCAAGTAAGTTGGTTATCACCCAGGGAAACAAATTCTATGAACTGGGCTTGTAACCAAGCAATGGAGCACAGCACAACACACAACAGATCCTACAACTGTCTAGCACAAAATGTGATATATTTCATCCAACGCACCAAACGTCCTCCTGGAAACTATGTGGATAAAATTAAACAACCACTGTGTCCCAGAATGAACTCTCAAGCAAGAATGATAAAGGACAGAAATGTACAATCGCCAGTTGGAGAATGCCTTTCACAGAATAATCAAAATGGTTTTATGGCTCATTGGCATTTACGTGTCCCTCTGCAAACCTCTCTGTGTTCTACAAGTACTAATGATCCTCTTCCCTTTTCAAAAGTTTACTCTTTTACTAATAAGTTTTCTCTATTTCAACTCTCCTTCACTTGGTCACTAGCTATTTCTGATAACTTCTCTTTGCGTCACAGGTTTACTGCCTTCTTCCCCATTTTTAAGTGACTGTTTTCAACTACACAATGGAATTACACTACAACATGGAATTTGACCTGGTATTTTACTTAGATTATGTCTGTTTCTTCACCAGACTTACGAAGGCTTAAAGCTTCTTATCTTGTGACTGAAAGCTTGTCTAACTTCTCTCCCAACTATTAGCTCCCAAAAAAGATAATACCAAACACAAACCTTTCTTTTTGGAACAGGCTTGGAGATAACTCTGGATAGCCACTTGGCAAAAGGAATCAAAACTTTATTTAAAAAAAGAGAGAGAGAGTCATGGGAAGGGGCGGGGGGGAGATGGAGCAGATAAGGCTACCCAACAGGAAGAGTGGATAAATTTTGGACCTCCTAAAAAGGTGGGGCCCAAAACCCAGAGTTTCTGGAATGGTGAGAAATCTGCACAGGGATTTAAGGGCAGGTTGTTTCTTCTGCAGATATTGGGCTACGAGGAAAGTGTGTGCACAGGGGAGAAGGGACAGGGGTTAAAAACTCCTTTAGAATCCATGCATTTTGTGCTCCACTGTGAGGTACTCCGCAAAGAGGGAAACAGCAAAGGAAGGATCCACAGCTTTGGTTGAACTTGGAGATTGTGAAATAACTCCTAAAGAGGCCTGGAGACCTGTCATTACTTTTCCAGTCTAGACAACTGGATTTTAGGAATCTCACTGTCATGACTGGCATGTTTCTCATATGTTTTTTATATCTATTTTGAGTCAGACACCTGACCTTCCTCCCTTAGATGGAAAAAAATGTGTGTGTAACATGCCCAAAAGGAATCAGTAATTTCAACTGAAATTTGGAATTTTCCAAGACAAGCAGACAGACATAGAAAGACTTCTAAAACTTTTATTATAAAAAATATTAAAAACAAAAGGTGAAAATACAAGTGCGTGTGTGGCCTTCCCAAGAGCCTGTCACAACCCAAGGGTGTGATTTTTGTTTTGTGTGTGCTTTGGCGCCACTAAATTATTTTCCCGCCAATTTCTAGCTTTCTTTGCAGGGTGCATTTCTTCTTTGCAGCACAGAAATGCATTTTGCAAAGAGTCCCCGCCATTTGTATTATAATTCGAGCCCCATTATTGGCTTGCGTTAAATTATTCACACATGGCGGCTAGTGATTGGCTTGCTAGCCGTATAAAAAGCTTGGGTGGTTTCCGCCCAAGTCGGAGAACTTTGAGCACGCTGCAGAGTGCCTCTACGGAGATTTGACCTGCAGCTGCTGATCGATAGACTGATCACCTATCGATTCTTCTCCCCGTCGCCGTTCGCAATCCTCGACGTATCCCTCTCCCTGCGTGCAAAAGGATCCACGGAGCCTCGACAACTCCGTGGGAGTGATCCGAATATTGTCTGACTCCTCAAACGAGGATTTAAGCGGAGCTGTGCCTGGGAAACTGTCCAGCCTACACCGCGACCATCTTCGGTGTAAGTAAACAATCTTGAACCAACCATTACGCGTCCGTGACTAATTCTAGCGTGCCGCCTGTTTTCTCTGACCCAGCGTGCCCGGGCTGCTGGCCACAGCCCGTGGTGCACAAAAGGGCCTCGGACCACTCCCGGCCCGCACAGAGCCATGCATGAAACACTTGTCAGGAATGAACACACTCATAACAGGCATCTACACATGCAGGAATAAAGCTCATTAACACTGTGTGTGGACTGATTTGGGACTAAAGTTAGTCTCAAATCAGTCGACAAAATGGAGTTAATGTGCTTTAATGTATCTACACGTGAGTTAATACACTTTAACCATTCATGCCTAAATTTGATATCTGCAAATGCAGGTATCAAATTTAGGCACAAACAGCCTATATTCACCATTTTTAATGTGTACTAAGGGCACGTGTGTGTAGATGTGCGCCCTTAATCTACATTAATTTAGTCTAATGCACATAAAAACGTCAATGTGTAGACATGCCCACAATCACCAGAGACTGAAATCCCATCCCCACAATGACTTTATGGGTTTACACGTTTAGGATTAGCTGTCCGTCTTCAACACTGCAGAGTGCCACCTCAGTGACCTACTGTGACACAAAATGGTGCACATTTTGTTGCAAAGAAAGGAAGGAAGGGGCTCTGCAGTAGGAAAATCAGGTCAAGAAGTAGACAAAACTGGAAAATGTCAAAAGGGGATCTCATACCCTGGCTACCGGTAACCAATGACTACCCTTAATCTGCATGCAGGCCAAAGTGCCTGTTGAAAGAGACATATTGATACAACATAAAGAATAATCAAGTTCTTGTTATCACTCCTTGATAGGTTTTCATCCTAAAATACTGCACAAAAAAGCCTGACACTTAGCAACCTTAATCTCACTGACAGAAACTCTGATACAAATTGTATATTCATCAGATAGTGTACCATCATTATGGACTCGGTCTTGACAAATATATCTGACTACTGATTGGGCTTGGCTTGAGAAAAGACCATATACCTCTTTAAATCGGTGAGTTTCTAAGGTGACCTTCACCCCATGAAAACATGTAAGCAGAATTGAGCTATTCAGAAATATTGCTAATTATTTTATTTTGATTTGTAATTTAAATTTTATAACTTTCTGATGATGGACATTTTCAAAACATGTCAATCTTCACACACATTTTACATCACTACTATACAAGGAAATCAAGTGAATTACAATTTTTTTTTTTAAATTGCATTTATTAAAATAAAGAAACAGTTAAGGGTTCCATGCTTCTGCATGTAAAATACTTATAATGACATATTAAATTTGAATAAATAACTTTAACTCTGCCCCTTGTAAATATGCATCACAATAGACATTAACTATATGATTCAACATAAACATCTTCCATAAAATAAGTTCCAAGATGTTGCAAATGTCAGTAATGCATATTATTTAGTGTATGTTGTGAAAAACAATTATATGAAAAATTTGTAAGACTAAGACTATAAACTAAAAAGCTACAGATGAAGTAAAAAAATAAAAATAAAAAAGTACTAACAGAAAATATCCTGGAAACAACTGTGATTGTTTTACACAAATATTTTGCACCTGAAAATAGTAAAAAATTAGATTATGGAAAAATCAGTAAGTCTAAATCATATGCATTTTTCTCATTAAAGGAAAACGATTTAAAATAATATATATCTATGCTCTAAAACCATGACACTACATTAAATAATTATTCTCAGCACTAATACTTTCAGAGTGAAAATCGTAAGAAAAACCTGTAGTCTTTGAAGACTTTTAGCTTTTTGAGATGTTACCCATTATTCTTTCTGTTCCTAATATTTCATTGAAATATATTTCTGAGTTACTTATTAAATGTTGATAAAGTCTTCATGTCCCTTTAATTTGCATGACTAATGGCCTACAGAACATGTATTCATTACACATAGAAGACCCAGTTCATTTGCTCCTCAGTAAAAAAACAAACTATCTTTAGCCAAGTGTAACAACACTAGTAAGATGATAACGAGAATAATTAAAGGAAAAAGTAGCTCAAGCTGAAAACTCTCAGCTCACTAAACTATAAGTCAAGGCTCCCTTTTGTAAAAACAATTTGATTCAACAAAGATCTTCAAGTGTAACATCAAACAACTTAAGCACTTCTTTATGCTTTCAGGACTATATTTGCTTTCCTTCTGAACTGTCACATTAGCAAACACTGTGAGGTAAACACAGACACAGCTTTATCTAGCAAAAGATTAAAAGGCCACACCGTATCATTCACTTTGAAAATATCTGAATACCTCCAAAGACGGTAGTGTATCTTGTGGCACATAAGTATAGTATCTAAATCTGCAGATACATGTCCTATTTGCATAACACTAATGTAAAGGTCTTTTTGATACACTCTTGAACAATTTGATACAATTTTTTTTTAATACAATTTTACCAGCACAGCTAAATTACTACTTTTTGATACACAGTAGAATCTGTTACGAGTAAGTGAGCCTAGTGACCAGACAAAATGAATACGCTAGTTGTGTGTCTGTTGCATATAACTAGTTAACATTTTTATTACCATATTTACTCAAACCTAAGATGAGTTGTCTCCCCATTCATATGGGGCGAAGCCCCTTGTCTTAGATTTGAGTATAAGCAAAGGAGGGGAGAAGCAGGGTTGGAAGTGGAGCCAAAGCCACTCCCTGTCCCCGCCTGCCTCCCTCCCCCTGCCCTTGCTTCCCACAGCTACTTACCTTCTTCTTGCCGCTCCAGTTCCTCCTAGGGTTGTTCTGGCTGGGGACAGAGAGCACAGAGCAGGTGCTGCCTCTGGCCCCAGACCAGCCATGCAGCAGTGGCAGGCAGTCTAACCCCG
>NW_005842658.1:744707-745125 GCF_000455745.1 Alligator sinensis | reverse complement strand
GGGGGGGGGGACACCAGCCATTGTGGAACCCAGCCACAACCAGAGCTGCAAGAAGAAGGTAAATGGCAGTGGGAGGAGGGTACTGCGGGGCAGGCAGCAGTGGAAAGGGCAGGGCAGCAACAAAGGGCAGGTGGCACAGGGAGCAAGTGGGGGGGGAACAGGAGTCTGAGGGTGCGGGTACTGCAGGAACGGGCAGGTGTCAGGGGGTGCTGGCATAAGAGGAGCAGGCAGGAGGGGAGCAAGTGGCAAGGAGGGGGACAAGCAGTGAGACAGATGGCAGGAGGCAAGTAGAGGGCAGGAAGCAACTGGCAGGTGACAGACAGGTAGCACAGGTCAGGGTTTAAGCCCTTTGACTCCTCTGACACCCTCCCCACCCCCAACCACCTGCCCTCCTGCCACCACTTGCCCCACTGCAGCA
>NW_005842658.1:743447-744697 GCF_000455745.1 Alligator sinensis | reverse complement strand
GGGGGGGGGGGGGGGGCAAATTTAAAACAACCCTCCAAAATTAAATTCTAGACAGGGAAAATTATAACAGCAGAAGCTGTGGGAGCAGGTGGCCATGCCTGCAGCTCAGGCTCTGAGGTTGGAGTGGGAGTTGGGACTGCAGCCACTGCCCCTCCCTCCACTTGCACTCGAATCTAAGGCATGGGACTTTTTTCTCCCATACACTAGGGACAGTCATTCAAAAAGCCTGAGCCTGAGTTGATTCAATCTTTGCAGGTTAATCTAACCTGGCAAGGCCTAATCACTTTGTAACTGCACAGACATGCAGGTACATGCCTGCAGTGGCTCAGGCTAGAAGCCAGGGGGCACTACAACAGCCTTCCCTTTCACAGGGCTGAGCTGAGGGGGGCATGGGCATGGCCATGCCCTAGCAGGATTAGGGAGGGGTCATAACAATGCATTTATCAGCTATTATCAGCATTTATCACCCATCAGAAAACAAACAGCCTCTCTCATTAGTTCATAGATATTAGGGTCAGAAGGGATCTAAGCAGATCATTGAGTCCGACTCCCTGCCCCAGGCAGGCAAGAGTGCTGGGGTCAGATGACCCCAGCCAAGTGCTTGTCCAGTCTCCTCTTAAGGACCCCCAAGGTAGGGGGGAACACCACCTCCCTTGGAAGCCCATTCCAATTCAAACTCTTTGTAAACAAAGAAAGAACACAGAGACATTACCATCTGAGCTTTGATTAGCTTCAAAAAGCCCTAAGCCAACACTGCCGTCTGCCACAGCACAGACTGTAGCCAGCATGTGGTCGGCTACCTAATGCTGACACGTCTGTGTAAGGCAGAGGGGACAGTGATCCCTGCTTAGCAGGGAGGGGAGAGGGAGAGCAGGGAGAAACAGGAGGAAACCAGGCAGACATTGCTGGGGCTGCAAGCCTCTGCCGGAGCTGCAGCCAGGGAGCAGAGGGGAGGGGCCAGCCCTGCTGTGGAGCAGAGAGCCCCACCCAGCCCAGAGAGCATGTTGGGATGCTGGGGGAGTCTGATTTAACTTAAACCAGCAAGGGGTCTGTGACAGATTGCATAAACCGGTTTGACCCAAATTAGTTAAGTGTGATCTACATTCAACCAGGTTTATCTCAAACTGGTTTCAGCCATTTTCAAACCGGTTTATGTGCACTGAACATCAGTTCGGTTACAGACTTAAACCAGTTTCTAATCATTTAAACCGGTTTATGTGTAATTTCTGTCCCTAGCCATATCGGGGGGG
>NW_005842658.1:682152-743437 GCF_000455745.1 Alligator sinensis | reverse complement strand
GGGGGGGGGGGGGGGAAGGGGGAGGAATGACACTTCATCTTAGATTAAAGTAATGCTGTGGCAACGGACAGTCACCCTATAGCAGCAGCTCCAGGTGCCAATTTAGGTTTGGGGCAGAAAAAGAACAGCCGTCACTGGTGCTGGCTGCCTGGCTGCACTGCCAACACTGGCAACCAGGGGCATCTTTACACACAGAAGTGCTGCAGCACCGGGTGTTTTGAAAAGCACCTGGTGCTGCATCGCTAGCAATTCTGTAAGCGGCAAAATGCGTGTCAGTACTGAGAAAATGGCAGCGGCGCGTTTTTGAATTAAAACACGTCAGAGGTGTTTTGTTTCAAAAGTGCACTGCCGTCATTTTCTGCTCGCTGAAAGCATTTTGCCGCTTATACAATTGCATGCAGCGCATTTCACATCAGCTCACAGAAGCTGAGGATCTCTGGGGCATTGCGGGACAAAAAGGTAAAGGTCCTGGGTGCTAAACTGCAATGTTACACCTCTCTCAGTAATTTCAAGAAGTTGCATTCCCATGCAACACAACTTCAGTCTCGGAGCAAGCACAATTAAAGCAACAGAGTCCTTTTGCCAGAATAACTTATTTAATTCAGGGAACTGAATCCCTTTTGTTGGTATAATTTGTCTCCATGTGAAAGGGTTTTCCAGTATAGGAACAATGGTCTAACAACATACTTATAACAAAAATTCTTTTTTCCAGACTATACTTCAACTTTAGATTAGGCACAGTAAAACTTGAGGATTCGTTGCAAAAAGGAAAGACTTTCATGAGTTACAAAATGCAAGCTGTCTGCTGAGTTTACAGAATTTGAATAATTTCTTCCAAGGGCTCTGTCCTAGGGCCTCAACTATTTAACATTTTCATCAATGATGTGGACATTGGTGTCAGAAGTGGACTGGCCAAGTTTGCCGAGGACACCAAACTCTGGGGTAAAGCATCCACACCTGAGGACAGGAAGGTGATCCAGGTGGATCTTGACAGGCTCATAAAATGGGTGGACAAGAACTTGATAGTGTTCAACACCGAAAAATGCAAGGTTCTCCACCTTGAGAGGAAAAACCTGCAGCATGCTTATAGGCTCAATAGTGCTACGCTAGTTAGCACTGTGGATGAAAGGTACTTGGGGGTCATGAGTGACCACAAGATGAACATGAGCCTTCAGTGTGATGCTGCGGCTAGTAAAGCAGGCAAAACGCTGGCTTGCATCCATAAATTTTTCTCAAGCAAATTGCAGGACGTCATTCTCCCGTTGTACTTATCCTTGGTGAGGCCACAGCTGGAGTACTGCGTCCAGTTTTGGGCTCCACAATTCAAAAAAAATGAGGAGAAGCTTGAAAGGGTGCAGAGGAGAGCCACACACATGATCAGAGGTCAGGAAAACAGACCTTACGACGACAGGCTGAGAGCCATGGGGCTCTTTAGCCTGGAAAAGCGCAGGCTCAGGGGTGATCTGGTGGCCCCCTATAAGGTTATCAGGGGTGCTCATCATGATCTGGGGGAACTTCTGTTCACCAGAGCACCCCAAGGGATGACAAGATCAAACGGTCACAAACTCCTCCGCGACCAATTCAGGCTAGACATAAGAAAGAACTTCTTCCCTGTCTGAGATGCCAAGGTTTGGAATAGACTGCCGCCGGAAGTGGTTCAAGTACCCACTTCGAACGCCTTCAAGACATATTTGGATGCTTATCTTGCTGGGATCCTATGATCCCTGCTGACTTCCTGCCCCTGGGGCACGGGGCTGGTCTCAATGATCCTCCGGGGTCCCTTCCAGCCCAAAAGTCTATGAAATCTATGAAATGGTCACTAACTCTGGTACATACAGATTTGGTATTTTAAATGTCAACGTTAGCTGTTTCATTGCTAATCACAACACGTCAGACAGGGCAAACAAGGTCTAGCAGGAGATTTTATATAATCTAGTCTCAATGACCACTCATTTTATAGTAGTAAATAATAGGCAATTATTCATCAGCATTTTGATTAATCAAATCTTGTCTAATTTAAAAAGATATCTGAACATATATATCCTTCGACACATTGTGAATACTCAGAAAGGCTAAATATAAATACTCTTTTCATATTCTTTTCATTTTCTACTTAACTCCCTCATTTTTGGAATAAGGAATTTCTAGAATTTAATTGGAAGTACATGGATTCCTAGAGCTATTGCATTTGCTGCTAGCATCAGGAAATTCTTAACAGCAGTGTAAGTACTTCAACTTTGATAGTAAAAGTTAAGCCTTTTATTAGTTAAAAGGTATTACAATTAAAGATCTATGGAACATATTATTAAATAATTAGATTTCAGACATGTTCATACTACGTATTAATGGTAGGTTTTTATTTGGAAACAAGCATGCACATTCGTTATTCTTTCATTACAAAATATGAGTACATGTCAATTGTAATTGAAAACTGAAATATATGTGGAGAGATACATGATGCAAAATTAGTATCAGTGAAAATTCCTGGTTTTTCATGAAGTTTTGATTAGTTGACACTATATAATCTAACTTGTCCTATATTGTAAAATGTCATTTTACAAGATCAGTTTGGTTTTGCCTTCCCCTTTTCAGTGCTAAATAAAATATATATATTCCCTTAACATGGCATTTTTTAAAGGAATTTCTTCCATTTTCCCCTGGTTTCAGAATGCTCAAAACCATAGGGTGAGCTCTGAGAAGATCTGAGCACAATACAGTAGAGCTAGAAACCCTGCCTGTCAAACAATTTTTTCCAGGTAAACTGACCTTGTTAGGCTGTACTGGGGTGGAAAAAATGGGAATCTTGCAGGTAGAGCTGTATCTGAGCGTTTTTATACTGTTCAATCTGAGGACAAAAACATAAAAATGCCATGCTTAATTTTGCTATCATAATTATAAGTCCAGGGGTTCCTGTCCAGAAAACTCAGACTCTAAAGTAACTTTCGTGAACATTTTCAGCAAGATAATAAAAGTTAAGAAGTTTCCTGTCTTTCATCACAGGAAACTAAATAAGTCAGCAGGATTTGCATAATTATATTTCAGATCAATTTCCTGAAAACACTCCAAAGGCTTTCCTGTAAAACACTGCCTAAATTCCCATTTTCGTCTGCCAAGTTACAAGAAATAATGGTATCAGGTGCAGACATAAGGAATGATTTTACATCAGCCAGGCATGCAAAAATGATTAGGTCAAATGAAAACAAACAGATTTAAGTGATGTCACTGCTGAAACAAAATATTTGATTACTTTTTAAACAGCTATCACTTATAAAAACATCCAATACATAGAGAGAAACCATGTAGAATATCAGAGACATTTAATCTCACTATAGTTGCTGGCCTAATTCTGCAAACCCTCCCTCTGTGAAGTCCCCTCTCCTCCCATTTCTGACAGCCCAGTTGCACCAGGACTCTTCAGAGGAAGAGGAGCTCAAAGAAATTACTGGGGTAGCTCAAAGAACTAACTTTTCTTCTTTTCCTGTTCATTCCACCCTACCACAGCAGAGCACCTTGGGCACAGGTAAGATCTCTTGTTTGCTCTTGCATCATGAAGGCACAATGAATCCAGGGATCAGAGTGTGTTTTTTACTCCTTTCTCCCTCTACATCAGTTTCTGTTCCAAAGAATCACTATGGCGTGCTACAAATCCATGTTTTGTTATAGGCTTTTGAAACCGGAGGTGGAGACAAGATATTTTCTCATTTGTCCTATTTCAGAATGGTCTGCCATACCTCTCTTGCTGATCACTGTTTTACAATGCCAAGTCCCTTCCCCTTAGCACACATACAGTCAAGTGCATGCACACGCGCGCACACCTGCTGACTTCCTGCCCCTGGGGCACGGGGCTGGTCTCAATGATCCTCCGGGGTCCCTTCGCGCACACACACACGCGCGCGCACACACACACACAGTTTCCTAGTTACTGCAAAATGTGTTCACCCTAGAGTCGCCTTTTCTTGTTACAGCCCCACAACAACATATTTTGTCCTCTCTATATGGGCTCTCAGCAGCCATTAACCACCAAGGTTATTCCCAAGCTGTAGTGATTTCCTCCTCACACCATCAAACTGAGGTGGTGGTTAAACAGAAACAGCTTTGTGAACCTACCTCCACTGAACACACTGAAAGAAAACATCTGTCACATGAAAAAAGACAAAGCCTGTAAGAGAATATTGCTCCCTCTCACCCCATCTCGGTCTTCTCAGGAAGTATTGGAACAATGGAAAGCAAGAAAAAGAAAAGCAGTTTCACTACTCTCAACCCGGGCACAAATACTGAAATGCGCACACCCTTGCAGCCTTTACTCACAGAATCACTGGCCTCCAAATTGCATAAAGGAAACAGGAAACATCATGTAGCCCTCTCAGATTTGTCACTGTTTTCTTTAGCAAGGTATAACCTGACCTCAGGTGGACCTGAATGTGTATGGGCCAAAGGGAATAGTTACAAAAGTGAAAACAACCGAGACAAAAACAGAATAGGATAAGCAGACAGACCCCCCGCCCCAGCCCCAGCCCATCTTCCCCCCAAATGCAGCTAAAAGTCAGCCGGCGACATCAGGTTACACATATATCATATTTCATCACTTTATATCAGTGTAAGACACAGACCAACATTTTCAGCTATTGCATTACAGGCACACAAAATAAAGCCTTTAGAAGCACAGCAGTTTTACACACAATGTTGTCTTTTTACCTGAACCATATTTTTATACAGTAGTGGCAGACACCTGAAAGACTGAAAACAAACAACATATTCTTTTCTTTTTGGTGAATTTTTTTGCACAACTGTGGTCCTTTAAACACCCTTTTAATGAGTGTTTGATAATAGCTGGATATGATTGTTTATGTAGCTAAAATGATCCCGTCATAAAATAACAGCACATAATACTGTGAATTATCGGACAGTAAGAGGCATAACACTTCATGAAAGCAGGAAGATTATTTTAGTCTACTTGGTGTCGGTTACAGCACCATTTACTGCATATTAAAAAGTCTAAAAATAAGAGAGAGTACAGAGAGAAGAAAACCAACATGAGATGTAAAATAGAAAATATAAGCAGACATTCACTTTGGAGGGAAGGAAAACAAAAGCTTGAAACTATCAACCAGAGCATAAGGGGATATAACAGAGGGCAGAGGTCAACTAAGATAGTCAATAAGACCCTTGACAAACTTTTAATTAAAAGCATGATGGGATCTTATGTGCAATTTCAACAAACATGCTTCCTGCCATGCCACACTAAAGAAGGCACGATTGTGGTAATCAAGCCTCAGATCCCACCACACCATGCTGAGCAGGGGGAGCCTGGGATCATGATCCTGTGCTCCCCCTCCATCACCAAGTAGGAAGCTTAACTACCTGAGCAACCCCAGCCAGGAGCCCCGATCAGCTCACTGGTGCTCCCAACCTCTGGAGCACATGGGACTCTTGAAGGCTCCAGCGCGCTCCAGAGGCTGGGAGTGTTGGCCACAGTTTCCATTAAAGGCATGATAGGAACCAGCCACAAAGACATTACACATGTTTTGTAATAACTATGTGGCTTACTTCTCATTTTATCATACCATTAATTGATTGAATGCGTGTTCAGGTCACTACTTAAGACACATTAAACAGTTAATCACCTCTTAAGTGTAACGTCTGTCAGGGGCCTAACATAACACATTTCAGTGACAGAGTAGACAATGCAACTTTCTCCCACTGCAGTAAGCAGTCACCAATATTGGACAAATGTATCCAGCTTCTGTAGAGTCTAAGCGGCGGTGGACAAAGTCTGGCCCACAGGGTGGGTCTGGACAGCAGTGGACTCCATTTCCCAGCAGCCCCTGCCCACACAGCTGGAGACAGCCTCCATGGAGACCCCAGCCACAGCTGTGCTGCGCCATGGAGACTGGCCCCAGCCACACGGCAGGGCAGGGGGCTGCTCCAATGCAACTGAGATCTTGTGGTGGAGGCAGCTTGGTCTGGGTCCAGGGCAGAGCCACGATCTGCAGCCTGCACGCTCCAGGACCGGGCTTGGGACTTGGCTCAGGACCAGGCTGTCACTGCTGCAAAGACCCGGGGCAGAGCCATGATCTGCTTCCTGCGCACCCCTTCCCCGAGCATGCAGGCTGCAGATCGTGGCTCTGCCCTGGCCCCAGACCAAGCTGCCCCCACCCAGCATCAAGCTGCAAGATCCCAGCTGCAAGACCAAGCTGCAAAATCCCAGCAGCTCTGGAACAGCCCCCTGCCCTGCTCTGCCCTGTCAGTACACCTGGGGCCGGTCTCCATGGCAACCCCAGCTTTGCGCTATCACAGCATAGCTAGGGCCGGGGTCTCCATGGAGATGGGCTGCTGAGAAATGGAGTCCAGCTGCTGGCCAGATCCATCATTTTGTTCGCACCTGGTCTAAGCTATCATTTAAATGACAAAGTGGTGTAAGTCTGTTTAGCAGGGCTGCCTGTAGACTCAGAAAAACTGCAGCAATGTAAAAATGTGGGCCTTAAGTTTTACTGAGGTTTAATCATATTTTGAACTTCTAGGAGTGAAGCTGACAACCAGATACTCCTCATTCTCCTATCAAGAAAGTGAAAAGTAGAAGCAGAAACAGGAATATCCCTCAAGAAAGATATATGGTAATGAAGCATGTATAAAAGTAAAGCATAAACCCCACACTGCAAACAAAGGGATAGTGGAACAAAGAAACACTGGCTGGAAAGAAGCACTGGCTGGAAGGGAAATCAGAAAAGTGAGCTCAGCCCTTCCAGCATTTATCATGGGGGTTTTTTGTGGAGAAGGGACCTCTTATATTATAGGTACCTGCTCTCCTCCAAAACATGGAGGTCCCAAAGCAAAGTCTAAGGGCAGTTTTCTGGTACAAATCTCATCCTGCCCAGCAGCTGGGAGTGAGTAAGCACCTACTTGTGATCAACCCACAGTCTGTGCAAATTTCCTATTTGTTATTAATTCTGGACTAGCAGATTTAGTTTTCTATTAGAATTCTAGTTCTATTTCTACATCCCATTGACCTGAGAGAGGTGGGGGGTTGGGAGAATGGGAAAAGAAAGAACAGACAGAAAACACGAAGGAAGAGATAGAGAATAAACAACAGAAAAAAGGAAAAAAAGATGTGTTGAAGGAAAAGAAAGGAAAAAGGAAACAGATGCCGAAGACATTAGAAAAAAAAAACAACAGAACCAAGCTAACTTAAGTGAAGGTAGAAAAATACATTGACCCTACCAAGGAGAAGAATGTACAACAGCAAGAAAAACCAGTTAGTTTCATACTTTAAAAATATATTTCTTAGAAAGTTAGCTGACAATGTTGCACATAAAATACAAGTCAACCAGTACACAATTGAATTAGTCCTCTAAATTACAAGCAGCATAGCCATGGGGCATATGGCCACAAAGACCCATTAGTTCTCAGGAAAAATTTTGCATGGCCTCAATCAATCAAGTAAAATTTAAGTTCATTAATAAAGGAAATTCTTCTGTTATGAAAACAGTTGGAAGAAAATACCAAGGAAAGTGGTGCAACAGCAATCAATGGAGCTACTCAGTTCTGGCCTAGTCATCCATCTGCTAGCAGTGCTTTAGTAGTAGCTAAATCAATCTTGCCACAATGAAGAAGGATAAGCAAGTACACCCATTAAAGGTTCTTTTCAACCCTAATTGCTGGATGAGTTGCTTTTGTACAAAATACATAATGGTTTTTAAAATGCTTGGTTAAAGCTGCAAATCTTGCACTTGGGATGGAAAAACTGCATGATGAAATACAGACTGGGGAATAACTGGCTGGGCTCCAGAACTGTAGAGATGGATCTGGGGCGATAGTAGACCATAAACTAAATATAAGCCAACAAGAGAAGTGTGCTCTTCTTGAAGAAAAAAAAAACAGCTAACAGCATCCTGGGCTGTATTAACCAGTGTGTGTCTTCCAATCAGAGGAAGTTATTCTTCTGCTCTATTCAATGCTGGTGAGGCCCAGCTTTGGGCCCCACGCTTCAGGAAGGATGTGGGCAGTTTTGAAAGAGTCCAGTAAAGAGCAACCAACACAATTAGGGGCCTGGGAAGCAAGACTTCTCAGGAAATGCAGAAAGAACTAGGGTTCTTTAGTTTGCAAAAGAGAAGACTGAAAGGGGATTTGATAACGGTCTTCAAATACCTGAAAGGTGATTACAGAGAGGGTGGACTGTAGAGGACAAGACTAGGAGCAACAGCCTCAAACTGCAGCAGGGATAATGTAGAATAGAGATTAGGAGGAACTTTCTGACTATGAGGGTGGGATGGTCAAGCACTGGAACAGGCTACCTAGAGAAACTGTAGAATTTCCAACCTGGAAATTTTCAAGACCAGGTTGGACAGACATTTCTTTGGCAGAGACAGTTTAGTTAGGCATGATCCTACCATGAGCAGGGGGCTATAATGGATGACCTCATGACAGCCTTTCCAGCCTTGCATTCCTATGATCCTAAAATAAGGACATTGAGATAAGGTTTCCATAATATGCTTAACTTGGTTTTTGTGTAGAACTATTGCAACATCCAAGCAATTTTGTCAGATGGTTACTGGAAAATTTGGCAATATTACACACCACTTGGAAAATATCTATTTCACTAATAGGGCAGTCAAACATCTGTGAAATACTTTTGCAGACATTGGCCAGTGTTGCAGCATATGTCCAAGAGAACGCTGTTTAAACATGCCCTCTAAGAGGGATTACAGAGCTTTAATATGAGCTTTTGTTTTGCTTTGGGGGTTTTTTTAAACAAACAATAGAAGAGCAGAAAAAAAATCGGCCTGTGTAAAAAATGAATCAGGCCCTAGGAGTTTCAGCATAAAGTTCAAATAGGTCTCTGAATACAGCAGGTATTGAATAATGCAGTATATTCTTAAAAGGGACTTGCAAAGGTTTATCCCGTTTAATTTATGGTGACTTCAAAGATTTTTTGGAGAAGACTTGAAATGTTTCCCCCACTGCACCAGCTACTTTTTTATCTTAGAATGCTTAGAATATTTTTATCTCAAGAATGCTGTGTTTTTAAAACAGGTCTTACACTAGACAATTCAGAGATCAGAACTGTAAATTTTAAACCCCAGCTGAAGGGTTAGTGAATCAAAAGTCAGAAAAGTTGTCCTTCCCAACTTTTAAATGTTACTTGTGTTAAATAAATATTAACAAATAAAAAGACATTTTTAATTGGTTTAAGTAAAAATCAGTTCTCAGTTAATCAGGTTTCATTTCTTTGGCATTCTGAGACGTCACTAAATTGTCAGCTACCAGTTCAGACATGGGGACTCTTCCCACAGGAAAGCAACTCAATTTGTAATATGAAGAAAAAGCATGGGAGGGGGGGAAATTATTTTTAAACATATTGAGTTTTTCTAATACAATAAACAAACTTCCCCCCCCCCAAAAAAAAAAAAAAAAAAAAAAATCACACAAACCATTTTCTCTCTCCAGTAAGTTCACCTGAAAAGCAACTATTTTTGAAGACTGGAAGCTGGCCAAAATGAGGCGAGTCCTCTTAAAAAACAAAACAAAAGATGGAAGTGGAAATGGAAATGTCAAACCATTAAGTGTCAAATCAGTTCTGGAAACACTGATTAAGAATATAATTAAGGATCATGCGTGATATTATTTGATATAAGACAAATGATAAAAACTAGGCTAACATCATGTACTTGAATTCTCTAAAGGCTTTCAATAAATTTCATTTGAAGATCATTATGAAAATTACAGTAAACATAGTAGAGTTGGGTATTTGACTGGTTAAATCAAATTTGGTCAACTGACCAGTCAAATATCAATCAAAAATTGTAAAAAAAAATTTGCCAATAGGTCCAACTAATACACAGAAAAAGTACAAATTTTCTCTTAAGAAACGTGTCAAAAAATAAAAAATCGTATTTTTGTCAAGAAAACTACAATACTACAGGGGTTTTTTTTGTACAGTTGCTATAATCTTTTACTGGCCAAAAATATGCAGTCAACTGACAATCTTTGACTGGTTAACTGACCAGCTTGCCAACACTAAAACCTAGTCTGAAAATTTTGAAATTTGCTGAAGCAGATATTCCAGAAGAACTATTTCAATATGAGCCCCCATGTGGGCTCACTTACTTCAGAATAAGAAAAGTTTTGTCCAGTTTAGCTTGTCTGGAAATCACTAGTTGAGTAGGTTTCCAACTAGGGACAAGCACTTTCCAGGCTGGTTCAAAAACCTCCGAATAACCTGATGGCCTGTAAATCATGTTAGCATTTCTACAGGAGGCACTCCACCCTTTTGTGCTAAACACTAGCAGGGTGCCAAATGAAACTGTACTACTATCTTTTGGATGAGGCATAAAAGATGGAAAGAGGGCATGGGTATTAGGGGTGTGCAAAGTGGGCCCTATACGATTTAGATTCAGATTCAGCCTGAATCAGGGACAGTGATTTGATTTGTTGATTCAGATCACTGTCCCTGATTCTATTCAGCTGAATCCGAATCTGAAGATTCAACGCTGATTCGGAGAATCAGCGATTTGGACATAGACACAGCTTTAAAAGTTTTTTCTACATACCTTGAGGTAGCAGGAGCAGCTCATGATCGCTGCGATGCTGAGGTGCATGGAACATCCCACAGGAGTGTGGAGGGGCCCTCCACATGCTCAGCAGCGAATCCGGAAGTGGACCGGAACTACTTCCAATCCACTTCCGGGTTCGCTGGGGAGCGAGCTGGGGGGCCCTCCTGCACTCCCTTGGCTCGGCCGTGGGGGGACCCCAGGTGCCCCCCCCAAGAAGGCACCAGTCACCAAGCCGGAGGGGCCCCCCATAAGCTCCCAGGCAGACCCGCAAGTGGACTGGAAGTGCTTCTGGTCCACTGCCGGGTCTGCTGCCGAGCGTACTGGGGAGCCCCCCATGCTTCTGTGAGATACTCCATGCACCCCAGCATTCACAGGCCCCTCCTACCTAGAGGTATGTAGAAAAAAACATTTAAGGCTGTCTCTATGTCTGAATCTCCGAATCTTTCCAAATCGATTCAGAGAGTTACGATTCTATTCGGAGAGATTAAAGGGTCCTCTGATTCGATTCAGAGTCAGAAATTCAGCCACTGAATTGGGCCGAATCTCCGCTGAATCGAATCAGGGACCAAAACTTCATACAGCCCTAGTGGGCATCTGTATCTATGGCTAAATCTGGAAAAGGCGAGAAAAAATTGTTTGATAGCTACACATGATCTAGCCTAAATAAGTATACTCAGCTTCCATAAAATTCTTCTCATTTTCAATTTAAGCATATTGTTGCTCTGAAAAAATACATAGTTACAACATTTAATTCCAGAAATGCATCAATATGGATAAAATGAAAAATTTCCTCACTAATTAATTGTCCATTGCACAAATACTTTTTGGTTAAAGATGCTATCTTTGAATATTCAAGCCAGTTACAAGAAACAAGAATTATCTAGCTCCTTGCTAAATCAGACACCTAATCTTTACTTAACATTGCAAGTTCCTTCCACTGCCAACTAACAATTTAATCACTGAGGTCGCTGACCAACATGGGCTCCCCCCCCCTTTCAAAAAGTGCTTTACCAGAAGAGGAAGTACATCAGTTTGACCTGGCTCCCCAGCATCTGTATAGACTGGGTACTTCAGCAGGGCTTTTTACAGTTGTTTCAATTGGCTATTACATTAAAGCCCCACTGAAGCACACAATCTACACAGACGTTGGGTGAGTCGGGTCAAACTGATGTGATGCTTCTTCTGGGCATATGCTGTGCTCAGTGCAGGGATGCACAAAGCTGAAAGTAAAGAGCTGTTTTGTTTTGTTTTCACATCTATAAGCAACCTTTGTCCTATAGTGAGGTCTCATTAATTTTTTTTTTTTAAATCACAAAAAACACCCCAATATATTTACTAGCTATCACTAAGAATAGAAAAATGCAATCAGAACTAAATTACAGTTCATATTAAACATACCTTATCCTTTTAAAACAAAATGAACCAGGATGCTTCCTCAGCCTGATGAAGGTTATTTATACCTGAAAGCTTGCAAAGCAGAATTTTTCCAACTATTAGTTGTTCTAATAAAAGATATCAGATTCACCCAAAGAACCTTGTCTGCCCCAGTGGTTCATACAACATTCAGTCATTAACCATTTGCTTTGCTGTCATTAGCAAAAATTAGTAATGCTTACACATATTATGAAAAGTCAAAACCAGACAGCTTCTAGAAAATCCAGTAAGCTAATGATTCTGATTTATCATATTAAAATATGTTGGGCATCTAACTCCTTAACAATGATACTCATTTAAAAATTACCCTAGTTACCTCCACATATTAAAACTAAACCATTAAAATTATGTATGAAAGTCACAGCTTAAATTCTGTCTATAATAACTGCCGATTTCCAAATGAAGTGAAGTTCATCAAGGGAATAAGTTACTGGCCTACAGAAATAAAAGAAATTTCCTAGCACACTAAAACAACTCTATAGGGCACAGTTAACTGTGGGAATCATGCATTTGCAAATTGCACTTATTTAATGTCTCCTATCCCAATGATCTCTTGAAAACCACATCCCTAAAGGCAGTATTGTTTAGCAGCTGTCATTTTCAAATGGCTCTTTTCTACTTGGAATGAGTCGAGAACCAGTCATTAAGAACCTAAGCCAATACAAAGAACATAGGGACACTAACGAATCCTATTTATTTACATCATTAAACCTCTGCTATTGCTCAGAATGTTAATGAAAGATGCTTTCAATTAGCTCTAATGCACGAGTCCAGCCACAGTCAGATTTAGTTACTTGAGGGTTGCCCAAGACTTCTCTCAGCTTCAGAGAAAGAGGAAAGATGTTTCTTAACAATACAGAGTTCTTCAATGGATGCACTTAGTTTCTCTACTTTCTTTCCTACTACTCGTAGGATTCAAGGCCTCTATGTAATCGTGTTTCAGGACTTTCTGGGAAGCCAAGCTCATTGGGGCTCATGTACACCACACCTCTTGGTCCCAGATTAACTAAATCTAAAGTCTAGGGAAAGGACCTTAATCACCTCGGTTTCTTTTCCCTGAACACACAGTTATCAGTAGGGACCTACCGAAGTCACAATTTCGTGTTTTTCACTGAAAACACAAAAACAGCCATTTTCTGCAAAAAAGCAGGCTCAGCAATTTTGGTGGGCTGGATGCAGGGGAAAACACAATGCACCACCAAGCAGTGAAAAGGGCTGGAAGCCCTGCAGATTTGAAGCATGGGGGGAAGGAGCAAATGAAAAGCTGAGTCTTACATAGGCTGAGTACAGGTGGCAGTCTGGGAAGCAAAAGGGTTTTGGCACTATTTTTTAAGCAGCCAGAGGCATGCTGCAGCCTGAGGAGGACTGAGCAAGGATGAACAGTAAAAAAAAAAAAAAACATCCTCCAAGGTGGCCAAACCTTGAGACAGGCTATTAAACACTAGCATGCAGCATCCACCAGCAGTTGCTGCTGACATTCTCTGGCTCTGTGGGGTGAGCACGTGTCCATACACTGAAATGGCATGCTCAGCATCTATCCAGTCAGTTGGAATGGTGAAGCAGCATTTTGTCAGGGTGTAGATGTGGAAACCGGTCACAAACAGTTCCAAAACACAGGAACAGGCATCCGGCACTCTTTGACAAAGTTCACGTAAGCAGCATGCTCCTTGTCATGCTCTTTCTGCCATCATGAAATGCCTCTCTCAAGGACAGCATTGAGTAAACTCCTTTTTACAATGTCATGTAATAAAAGTTAGTTAGTTACAATTCATGTTGTATACAGCTTTAATTTCATAAGACATTTCAGTTTAGAGTTTAACTGAACACTTAAGATTGCTTAGATTACTTAATAATTTTTCCATTAATGGCTTCTGTGGGCTTAATCAGGGTAATTGAACTGCAGGTTTGGGCCTTCTGCCAGTCTGTGTGGAGGGGTGGGACTGCTGGGGTTCCTTGGCCAGAGGCATGGGGGACCCCGCCACAATAAGCCTGAGAAAATGGCAGCTGGCCCTGTGATCTGCCTGCTATCAGTAAAAGTAAGGGACTAACACACAGGTCCTGTACACTCCTTCAGAGGAAAAGATTTGGAGGAAAAGAATTTGGGAAGTAAGATACTGAAAGATGCTTCAGGAAATTCCTTTTGAAAGAAGAACTGTTTAGTGGCTCTGAATCAGGAGACTTGGGTTCAATTCACTGCACACATTGTGGCATGGACAGATTTACTAAATATATTTCCCCATTTGGGAAACTGAAATGATTTAGTAGAACAACAGTGACCAGATCAAGAATACTATACATTTGAAAACCTGTCCAACTTTATCCCCACCATGCAGTTGATCCAATAAAAGTTATCACCCACAAAAACACTTTTTTTCACATTATTCCCTGAGCCATCAGGGCTACAACAATATAATTCTAAAACACTTATAAAAATAAATTAACTCATGTTTGTATATGGTCTGGGACTACCACAAGATGCTATATAAGTACCAAGATAGATTTGTAGCATATGCTCATATGAATACTATAAGTAATAATCACTAAAGCCAGATTTCGTTATATGTGATCATATGAATGGTATATATTACTGAAATCCCATGGTCCTTGTACTCTTCACATGCTATTGAGAAATACCATATGAGAGATGAGTAGCAACTGGGGCTGAGATGAGCAAGGTTGTAGATTTAAGGCAGGGGTTCTCAACATTTGTAGATTCAAACCACCCCTTGTAGGATTCAAGGCACCCCTCAGAAAATGCCAGCTCTTGGCTTTCACTCATTTTTTGCCTATGGCAAAATACTAGGGAAATTCCTGTGTTTCAGAGAACTCAGAAAGACCTCAACTGCTCAAACTGTTTTCCACACTATGGGCTCCATTTTGAAGTCTCTAGGTTTATCTTGCAATTCTTGTGTGGGGACTTGCACACCTAAAAGTGCTAGTACTGTGTGGGACTTTACAACACCCCTGAAAAAATTTCACGGGGTGTTGTGACAACCTGGTTAAGAACCACTGTTTAAGGACTGCCATGTTTCAGTGCGTACACACACACACACAACTGAAAACAAGGAAGGGAACATTTATTATAATTGCATGTGTGCACCATCATAAATTTGCCCCCATTACTTAGATTAGCACAGAGGTAGCCACCTGTGGCACATGTGCCAGCAGTGGCATGGGCAGCCTCTGTGTGGCAGATGGCAGACTAAGAAGAAGACAGGCAGCAAAGCGGCGAAGAGGGTAGGGAGCAGAAAGCAGAGCAGCACATCATGCAGGGAGCACAGGGCAGGGAGCAGACTGGGCAAAGGAAAGGGACTGGTTGTCTTCCTGATTTTTTTTCCAAATGTAATCCTTGGAGTCACAAAATACAAATTCCTGTTTCCTTTAATAAACACATTCCTAAAAAGCCAAATGAAGCAATTTTTTGTTACGAAGTACTATTTTGTTAAAGATGTTAAAAAATAATTCTTCAAAGTTTATCCATCAACACTCATTAAACTACTGCTGCAAAAGTGTGAAAAAATAAATAAAACACCTATGAGAGCACTAAATTGTGAAACACTCACTAACTTTAGCATTGCTTGACTGATGTTTATATGGCAGTAAGGGGCAAACCTACAGTTATTTAAGGTTTAATACACAGTCTCATTCTTCATTAGTACAAAAGAACTACAGCTAGAAATGGAAGTAATTTGATTCTGTCAGGAAATATGGCTGGAATACCGAGTACATATGGAGGTTTTTTAGTTAATTAAAACAGTTCTAAAAGGTACTTGATTTTTATTTCCCAATTAAACTGTAACAAACATGGAAACAAAATGTTGCACAAGTTCTTTTGAGGGACTATTTGTATTATTCCAGGTTAATGGTGCAACACTCCTACTAAGCGAAAGCTTCTCATTATCCATAAGTCAGACTGGTGAAGGGAGATGCAGCAGTAGCTTTCCCACATTGCCCTGCCAATGACCTCAACCTTGTCAGGCCATTTTCTCTGAGGGCGAGAAGTAATTAAGTTTCCTTACTAAATCTGTCTTAAGCCAGTCCTGAGCAGAGACATCATTTATGCTTAATTGTATGTGGTGATTGGGACAGCAGTCCACTAGTCTGAGACGAGTAAACTTAGTTTTGTAACTCTCCAGGGGACCTGATTTAAGGTCCTAAAATTGAAAGGTCATTATTTTATTCCATCAGTCAGTCTGGAATACCTATTTTTTATTATAAGAAATAGTACCATTCCAGAAGAACAATATTTTATTTTTGCGTGCATCAGCAGTTACAAACACATTCTGAAAAGACAGTTATTTAGATTACAAAGTCAAGTTCTTGGAATGCCAGTATTAAGAACAACTAGGATTTGTTTTTAACACAAACTAGCACACATATGTGTGCAGATGCATATACACAAACACCAAGCAATGTTCTTGCCAGTAAGGCACTAGGCAGTTTGTAAATAAGGACTGCATATTTTTCACCGGATTCTATCAACGAGGAATTCGTTTCCATAAAATTGTAACTGACAAGAACAGATTGGTTTCATGGTACGGAGTGGGAGAATTGCTCCACCACAGTTTGTTCATGCTGGCATTTTTTTTGCTGCTGGTGAATCAGATCCTCAATTATCACTAGTATCTCACACTCCAAAACAGGGGGTCAAGGAGAACAATTTTGAACCTTTACTGACTAGAATGAAATAAATCAATTTAACTGTGGCTGGATATATTGGTGCAGGCAGTCCCCAACGATACAAAGTCCAGTGAGTACTTACAGAATGATATTCTTATATTTTTATCATTCTACAGACATGCTGTAGGAACCTAAATTTAACACTGATCAACAGTATTTATGCTTCTGTAACTAACACAGACCTGTTTTAAAATTTGTCTACTTAGGTGTGAGGCTAGACTGTTCTTCTAGTTGAGTTACATCCACAAAGGGAAGGGAAATTTTCTCTGAATTCTCAGAGTGCCCTTGGGAGTCTTCTGTTAAGAGAGCAGTGTTTGATCCACTGTTGAACTGACTTAATTTCTGGTTTTGTCAAGTAATATAAAAGCTTTATATTTCCGAATTTCTATTTCTTCACTTAATGTATTAACCCAAATTATACCAAACTGGAAGAGAAAGGCAAACCAAGTAGTACTGAGTACCACTGTTGTGCCAAACTTTCTGGTCCCTTTGCTGGTACACCTTCACACAAGTCTAACGTAGAGTTTCATCTTGGTTCTGGTAGTTGCCAGACCCTGCCTTTGGAGACCTAAACCATTATATTTGGCCCTAAACTGATCTACAGCTTTTTTCAAAAGATGAAAGGCAAAATTAACAGCTTGAGAAAGATAAGGCTTCAGTGCTTTAAGCACTAAGAAGGAAAAAGGCTTTCTCCTAACATTTTATTTTATTTTGTTTAAAATAAAAAAGGAGAGCAAATTCATCCCATACAGGTCTCATCCATAACTGGTTGCCACTGCTTCTGTGTATTTTTTAGAAGGATGCATAACTAAATAGTCCAAGATCTGCTATGATCCAAAGACTCCAAAAACCTCCTCCTCCTCTGTTTTATTTTTATTCTTCAGATTTACATTGAATTCTACTCTCAGAGACACTTCTATACAGTCACAGTCTGTATTTGTGAAACATGGTATCATTTGCTATAGAGAAGGAATTTATATTATATGTGGCTGCAATTTAGTAAAAGTATTTATTTTACTTAATAGTCAAATAATTTTCTCATACGATATTTCAGCAAAATTATATTTACACGTGTTGACCTAAATCCTATGATTCCTTGAGTCTCCAGGAATCTCTATTAACTCAACACAAAGCTAGACTGAGAACTGAACAGATTTTCTTCTTTCAACAGGACTATACTTCTGTTGTTCTATAGTCTGTCTGTCACCAACATCCCAAGCAATAATAAACTATAGAATGTACTAACAAAGTGTTAAAAAAAATACATGTAGACAAGAGAATATTTTAAATGTTAGAACACAATTATTTCTCTGCATTCTTTATGCCAGAAACTCCTTTGTGGATACAACTAGCAAATATTTCTGAGTTTAATTTCATCTTCATTTTAGCTTTGTATTTCACCTTTACAGATCATGGAAAAATACTCGCATGCTATTTTACAAAGTATTAATTCAAAACAAATGTTTAGAAAAAGGAATAAAATAAATACACAGTTTGAACGAGTAAGCCTTCTGGATACTGGCATCTATATACCAATTTTCTCAAAATGTATAACGGGTTTTAGAATTAGTATTAGAAAAATAGAATGCAATAATACATACTGTCACTATGCTTCTAAAATATATGCAATTCTGAGTTATGCATTATCATCTGTATAACCATTAGAGACCTCTACCACAATATACTACACAATGTAAAAATGTAAAAAAATAAACAGAAAATCTCTAATCTGTATGTCATAAGGAAGAATACTGAGCTCTAGTTTATTAGGTAATTTTCAAAACTGAAATCCAAACTAATAAAAGATAAAGCCATTCTCTAAACTTTCAAATTTGGGGTTTTTTCATACTACCTTTCACATGTGGACCCCATTGTGTTGCTCTACATACCCACTACTATAATCAGAAAAAGTTTCTCCTAAAAATGGACTTCTCTTACATCCGTAATATATTCACTTTCATTCCTTTAGCTCCTTTTTAATTTAAAATGGACAAGATACAGTTACACAAGTCACCAGCAATGTCTCCCTACTATTCATGGCCTCCAATTGTTTCAATTCTAAGTCAAATTATAAACTAGTAGGCCAACTCTTAAAAAAAACAAAAAACAAAAAAAAAAAAACACTCAGAATAAAAGCCTGAAATCCTGGCCCATCCCTTCCCTTCCCCTCCCCTCCAGCCAAAAACCACCCCTAGACAACCAAGCTGTAAATGGGTACCATTATCACTAGCTGAAGAGTAAATGGTAGCTGGACATGATACCAGCCCCATCACTGCCTTTGGTGCTGTTGACTACAGAAATAGATGCACCTTAATCCCATGGACTACCAGATTCACCAGGAATTTTAAAACTACTTGTTGGAAAAAAGTATTCAACTAAAGTTTCATAACAAATTCACTTTCCTCCTTCATTCACATTCATCCTTCCAAAACTAACCTTGCAACCTCTAAACCCAAACTGTTCAACCCTCAACCCACAGGACCACATCATCCAGCCTGCAGATCTCCCCATGGGTTCAGAGGTTTGGTGATGGGGAAACAGTGGTACTGCTCCCCCACCAACAAATTTCAGGACCTCTGGGGAACCCCAGGCTCTGCACGCTGAATCGGCTATTCAATCCCAGTGCACAGGGCCAGGTGGGGGTGGTGCTGAGCCATAGTGTGTGCGGGGCTAGGAAGGGGCAGCACCAGATCCCAGGGACCAATCTCAGTGGGGGGCCAGGAGAGGGCAGGCACCAGGCCCCGGGGCCCAATCCAAACAGGAGGGGGCAATGCTATGCCCCCAGGGACCAATCCCAGCATATAGGACCAGAAGTA
Source organism: Alligator sinensis (assembly GCF_000455745.1). Classification (NCBI taxonomy): domain Eukaryota; kingdom Metazoa; phylum Chordata; order Crocodylia; family Alligatoridae; genus Alligator; species Alligator sinensis. The sequence continues at coordinate 723,957 of NW_005842658.1, read as the reverse complement.
GCAGTGCCCAATGCACAGGGGTGGAGGGGGCAGTGCCAGGCTTCGGGACCTGATCCTAGTACACAGGGCTTGATCCAGCCCAGGGATCAGCTCCACTCCACTCCTCTGGCCACCAAAGCCAAAAGGTTCAGCACCACTGCTCAAAACCATAGAAAATGGATGGTCTGTGACAAATTGGCCCAAGAAACCAATGATCCAGAAGCAATGGCAACTAAGAGCTTCACAGTATTGGACAACCTCAGTACTCTGAAATCAAGACCAGCACTCAGAATTGTTTGCAGTAGCTCAGCTTTGAAATCACTCTAAATGTTAGAGGTATCAAAAGATATATGTGGTAGGCAGTAAACACAACTTTGAAAGGTAAGACCCTCTTAAAATCTTTGTAGATCTCCACATGAAAGCTTAACTTGCACACTTGTTTAGGAAACAAATTCCGATGAGCAATATTCCCCTCCAAAAATCTATTAAATTTTGCCCCTCTCACAAATACAAGCTTTTAGTTTAATATTAATATTAAATGTTTTTGCAGGATTCCTTATTTTTAAATTTCCTTTCTGATCATGTTAAAGTACACACAGATCTGCAATCAAATTATCTTTGCCTCACTATTTAGCTGAACTTATCAAAGGAATTTCCCAGTTGATGACAATGTTTAGAAGTTACTCAGTCACATATCCTAATCCTAAACCAAAAGGCTGACCACAGAGCCATTTTATTATTATGCTTTTGTATTTTCCATTTACTGCTCCTTTATGATGCACTACAAGGGACAGCCTCAATATTAAATTCCAAAAAGGCTCTTATAAAAGCATTCATTTTCCACATGCATGGGCATGTTCTCAAACTGCTGACAGTATTTACAAGGGCTTCAGCACATTATCCTGAGACGTTTCTACTGAAATAAAATTCCTTCAAGAATATAATAAAAATAAAATCACATCCATGGAAGTGACCTTCCCCTATGAAGGAAGGGGGGACTCAACTCTGCCCAGAGGCAACTATCTATCTTTATGTTTCTGCACAAAAACTCCCCTTATGTGGGGGGAGCGGGGGAAACTAGGGGAAAGGGAGGGGAAATGCACATTGAAATGAGAAATTTAAACATTTTGCTTAATGAGAAAGATTAGATTCAAATAAAATCTCTGAAATTAGAAAATATATTGAGATGAATGTACAAGTTCAGTTAAAGGAATATGCAGTAATTTCATTATATTTTCAAGTAAAGTTAAACATATTCGGGGGCTATATATACTGTGCTTTGCACAAAACATTTTCAGCCAGGAGAAAGACAGAGAATAAAAGTTGATGAGACTTGCTCTATTTTTAAACACATTTTTAATCCCATAAAGGGTGTGGCGCAGACTCTCAAAAATTATATCTTCACTTGTTCTAATTCAATCTTTTTATACACATCAAAAGCATTATTAGCTCAGGATAACCCTGACAGTTACAAATGAGGCTGTACAGCGAACTAAATCAAGTGCCAAAAAATGTGCAACATGAATATGAAAAATATCATATGACATGTTGTGATAAAACATCCTAATGCAATTTTATCCAACTTTCCAGAAAAATTTCACAACTGGAACGAGAACAAATGAGACTGACATTTTAGCCAATAAGACTTTATTTTTCTTTTCTTTTTTTTCTTTCTTTTTTTTTTTTTTAAAGAAACTTATCAGTGATTAAAGATAGGAGCTTAAAATAAAAATGCCTCCTGCATCATAACTACAGTGTTGCTAGTGTGGTGCTATAATTATAGGATTTATTTAAATACAGGAAAATATCTTCCCCACAAATTAACATGACAGCAACAAGCATTCAAACAAAAGGATGGAAACCAGAGATGTCAGAGCAGTCCGTGAGAGCAGAACTTTTGAACCCCTGATAATAATGACATCTTTGTGATATGAAGGCAAGAGGGTTATGGGATCAGATATCTGGTATCCCATTGCCATTTATCCATAATGTGCCTGTAAGTGATTAGGCCTGGCATGCCCGTAAGCTGAATCACAGGAAACAAAATGTGCCCAAAACAACATTAATCAAATCAGAATCATCTTTAGAAGACACACACTTGTGTTCCACTGTCTAAAATGGTGCCTTTTATGAAGTCTTTGGGCATTTTTTAAGGCACTGTAAGATGTCACCTTTTCAAGCGTAACAAAATACAAACAGAAGAATCATTATGCTACAAAATGAAGCAGTGCAATAATTCAGAAGCATTTAGAATACATCCCCCTGTAGTGGAAAAACGTCCTTGTTAGTGATGGGAATTTTTCTAAGACTGTCATTTTTCTGATACACAAGCTAGATTACATTAGTGATTTGCATCAAAGGTTTCTCTTACATGGGTGAAACAGGCAGGAAATTATAAAGAAAAAAAAATATTTTTATGAAAACATGACAAAAATGGAAACTGTAACTAGAAGTGGTGTTGATAGATCTCATGTAACAATATAGCTAAAATGATCTAGGGTTCTGTGTCCTATTCTGCTGTGAGATTTGAGGCAGGATGAAAAAAAAAAAAAAAAAAAAGAGTGGGGTGGAAGAGTGGAAAAGACCTTAAACCACTTCTCCTTCCCTGTGTCTTTCCTCAGGACCACTGTACAAGGAAGTTGCATGACTCCAATGGGAAGAAAGAATAATCGCACTATTCTTTATTAGTGAAAAACTTCAACCCTAGGACCTTCTCTAGTTAGCATTATATGTGATATTTACCTTTAGAACCTCTCAGGAGTTATTAGTAATTAATAATAATGAGCACGGACTCTCCAAATATGTATGCAGGGGTCCTCAACTTTCTTAGACTTAAGGAAACCCTCTACCTTTTCTGAGTTTAGTAACACTCCTAATCGAATATAGTATAGATATTGTAATAAAGCATTATGGCCATATGATCATGTAATATACTATTATTTACATATATTATTATATTAGAATATAAAATAAAAATATATCAACCCCTCCAGGCTGCTGGTAAAGAGTGCTCCACTAGCTCAGCCTGGCCCCATATATGTTTGCTTCCAGGGCATCAAGTGGACGTCACACACATGGCTTCAGATTACTGTTGCACCCAACTCCCAAACAACCCCTGTGCCAGCCACCCCCATGCTCTGTCATGGGTGGGTCAATTTTACCCTTAGTTACCCAAGGGGGGAGGAGAAGGGGGAGGGAAGGAGTGAGTGCTTGTCTCCAAGTGCAGGGGCCAGGTGCCACAACCCCTCCACCTCCTCCATGCAAAGGTCTTGTGGTACCCTAAATTGAGAACCACTGTATTAATGATTGATGAGAAAAAAAAAGTGCAGAGAAAAAAAATCAATATTTATTAATTAGCACTGTGGGGTGGGAGGAGACTTCTGTGGGAACAAAGAGCATTTAGGAAAACAAGGCCTCTACTTTACCCAAAGTAAACCCAGACTTCAGGCAGAGAAATTTAACAAGGTTTGGGGGGGTTCTTAATGTGAGGGATGTCTGCTGAGAAGCAATCCTGTATATCAGATGGATAGACTTCCACTCCTATGCAGATCTTCACTGGACGGGTACATTTCACCTGTATAGTATCACTTCCAGGATTAGAAATTGGCTTAGAGTCACATGAAACTATTTTAAAAAATACAGCTTTAATGATTTATAAATGATCATTTACTTGCTACTGCACTCATGAAAGTACTGCAGTAAGGACTTCAAAATACTTTTTCAGCTCTTACATTAGATATTATTGAATCATAACACCACCCTTCAATCAAAAGTAGCTGAGTTTTGGGAGGCTTTTTTTTTTTTTTTGGGGGGGGGGGGGGGGACATATGGAATCGACAGAAAATATGGTTTTGATTTCTAAATAAAGAACACTCTACTGAACAACCAGGGTAGGACAATGATTAGGTCACAAAAATACAAGAACTACCCATGTGGAAATAATTGCTTTCCTGGCACTCAAGCTCTTCCTATTAGGATCAAAACAAATTGATGTTATCTTAAGAATCCTTCCAGTTTTTCTGAAAAATAAAACCTGAGCGTTCTGCAGATATCCCAGCACTGTTTGTTTTGTTTCAGTTCAGAATTATGGCACATTTATTTTTGTACTCAAATTAAAAGCAGAGTTAGTATTATGAAGGAAATGGGAGCAGTTCTAGAGATAACCATCTCAGGATGAAATGGCAAATACGGAGTAGTTACAGACAAGGCCACCACGGCTTCAATAACGCATGATGATGCAACAGTGCTGTTATGTGACAGACCACTGCTGTGGCCTGGCTGAGAAAACATATTCTTCTTGGGAGGTGGTAGAAGAAAAAAAATGTCTTAATAAGGGCAGTGGTCAAAAATCATATAAATAAGACAAAAATGACTTATCTCATGCTAATTGCAACTATGTAGTGCAGGCAGGCAGGCATCTGAGAAGCTATTAAAGATTATGATACGCATTTCAAATGTTAAGATTAGATCTAATCATTCTAACAGGAACCTGACAACTTTCTCTTTTTAATCAGTATCTCCCTGAACAAATGACTTTAATAAGCCTGAAAAAGCTCTCAAATAAATGTTATTTTAAGAAAATACCAGAATTCATATTTTCTGCCAGCTGTTTCGTTCCTCCAAATTCTTAACGGAGTGCTGAGAAATTCCACTTTACTCTTCTCCCGTTCTCACTTTGGCTTAGTACAGACAGTCAAAAAGTCCAAGTCCTGAACTGATTCAATCTTCACAGGTTAGTCTAAGCTGCATAGAACCATAAGCAAATGAACAGACATTCACTTTTGATTCTGGAAATGCAGCCACATGCCTGCAGTGGCCCAGGCTAGAAGCCAAGGGGCACTAGAGCATTCTTCCCTGCTCAGCTGGAGCAAACAAATTGGGCCCAGGCAAGCCCACCAACCATACAAGGGTGCAGGGGAGTTTGTGGGGAGCTGCAAAGCAGCATGAGATTCTGACGGACTGCAAGTTAACTTGAATGTGGAGGGGATCTGGGACACAAGTTCAATAAACCAATTTAACCTAAATCAGTTAAGTCTGGTACTACATTGATCCAGCCTTATCTTAAACCAGTTTTGGCCATTTTGAAAGTGATTTATGTACACTGAACTTCTGGGTTAGGGACAGACATTACAAATAAACCGGTTTAAGTGATCAAAAACTGGTTTCAACCTGTAACAGAATATAAACTCAGTGCACATAAATCAGTTTGAAAACGGCTGAAACTGGTTTAAGATAAACCTGGTTGAATGTAGTACCAGACTTAACTGATTTGGGTCAAACTGGTTTATGCAATGTCTCTCCCTGACACCTGCCTGGTTTAATTTAAACCAGAGTCCCCCAGCATCCCAGATGCTTTGCAGCCCCAGGATGGGGTAGGCTGTGCTCTCTGCTCCAAACAACAGACTGACTCTGCCCCCGTCCTCCATAGCCAGACCTCTGGGGGAGACTGCAGGCCCAGCATGGTCTGCCTGGCTTCCCTCACTGCTCAAGCAGGGATTCCGCCCTCCCTACCTCCCACAGCACAGACCCCAGGCCCACGGCCCCTAGGCATGTGGTATCCTAGCTAATACTGAGAGGTGTCTGCATGTCTCCAATTTCACTGGGACAAGACAAAGGCAGACAGGACAGTGTCTGCTTAGGGCTTTTTGGAGTTGCTGTTTAAGAAGAGGTTGAACTAATGAGAGAGACTTTTGTTTTGCTGATGGGTTGATAAACACTGTAGTTTTATCAACCCCCTGCTGGTTTGCAGCCCTGCCAGGTTTACAGACAGGGAGAAGGAGATCGAAAAGCTCAGTATCATCAACAGATGTATGCACTGCACACACCCACTTTGCTCAGAGTACTAGCTTGGGGCTGAGTGCTGGCAACAGTTAAGCAGTGAGCGGGGGGAAAAGCCTGAGACTGCAGGCAGGGTAGAGGGTTACACCCCTCCCTAATCAGAGCATCCTGCCCAGGCCTGGCCATGCCCCCCCACCCTTAGCTCAGCACTGTAGAAGGGTAGGGAGGGCTGCTCTAGCACCCCTCAGCTTCTACCCTGAGCCACTGCAGGCATGCGCCTGCATTTCCTAAATCCAGAGAGAATGTCTGTTCAGTTGCAAACTGGTTCAACCTAGGCAGGTTAGACTAACTTGCAAAGATTGAATCAATTCAGGCTTAGGTTTTTTGCATGTCTGTCCCTAGCCCTGTTGTTTTAGATTTGAAATGATTTCCAATCACGTATACACTTATGTGTAATTTCTGTCCCTAGCCTTTCAGTTCCTGATTATGGACACCATCATTCCAAACAATTAAGAACAAAGTATCAAAAGATTATTAAGGACATTAACTTACTTGACTGAAGTAGTTAATTATGAAACATGAAGCACTGTCAACCCTTTAACACTCTTCTAAAAATGCTGCCTCCACATACATATATCTTCTAGCCCAAAGAACAAGATCCTGGAACTAAAAAACAAAATAAATCCTATATAGCAGGACAAAACAGTTATGATTCAAGCACTGACCTGATGCTAAACTTCAAATCTGAAATCAAGTGGTGATTTTCAAAGAATTCATCTGAGTGAGAACTGGGATTTTTACCTATGTCTTACATTTGATAGGATATATTTGGGGCAGTGAGGGTTACCTTAGACTGAAGGTACACCTCAGAAAATACAGTTTTTAGTTTTCACTCATTATTTTTTACTACAGAAAAATGAGAGGAATTCTTCTGTTACAAAAGAACTCAAAAAAACCAGAGGTGCACCGATACATCGGTTGAGTATCAGGTCGGTACAGATAAAAGGAAAAATTAAATTATCAGTTATCGGCTTGTTTTTTGTTTCTGAAGGTTTCGCTAACTTTATCCCAACACGAGGCTATCTCAAGAAGCCAGTCCGTCTAGAAGGATATCGCATCCACATACTTATCATAGAAATTTTGGGTTGGAAAGGACCTCCATCAGGTCATCTAGTCCAACCCCCTGCTCAAAGCAGGACCATCCCCAACTAAGCTAAGGCTGTGTCTAGCTGGGTCTTAAAAACCTCCAAGGATGGAGAGTGCACCACCTCTCTGAGTAACCTGTTCCAGGGTTTTACTATCCTCCTCGTGAGAATGTTTTTCCTAATATCCAACCTAAACTTCCCTTGCTGCAACATGAGACATTGCTCCTTGTTCTGGTAAGAAAAACAAATGATGGCATAGGACAATAATTGAAGAGTTGCTGAAACAAAGGACATTTTTCCATGTGCTCTGGGGTTGGGTGGGGGGGTGGCAGCACTTTAATTAGAGTAGCTCCAAGATCCACTCTAATTAAAGCACCACAGCATTTTGTGTATCAGTGTCCCCGCGCTTCAAAATGATAATGGGCACACTTGAACTACAGCTCATTTGATGATCCACATGCCAGCAGATTTGATTAATTGAGTCTGCTCTGACATGCTGTACTTACGTGTCAGAGTACCCTCCACACTTGTGTACAGGCACCCAGATATTCAAGCTCTCACATTATAAAGTTTGAATTGTTATATAGATATCCTTGTTTTGTTAGCAAAAATAAAAAATCTCACTTTTTAATACTTTCTAATGCACTAGTTCGCAACCAGGGAGCCATGAGAGCCTTTCAGAGACACTGCAACATGGGCACCACTGCTGTAGCCAGATGAAAGTGCCTTGCATGCCTCATGTGCTGCCAGACTAGAAAGGACTGTGGCCTGCATGAACACTCCTGCCTAAATGAGGTTTTATTTGATAAGTCTAAAGCAGGCAGGAGCTCTAATTCTTGCCATAACCCTTTCTTTTCCAACCCTGTATCCTCTTCCTGGAAGCAAAGGCAGATAGAACTGGAGCAGATGAAACTGGCCCACACCCCTGTTTCTGTGCAAGGTCAGACCAGGAATGGTTGCGGCAAGAGCAGTCTCTCCTGCCTGTTTTAGCGTTATCAGATAATCCTAATGCAGGAAGGAGAGTATGCTCCTGTCACAGCCTTTCCAGGTCTGGCTCTGCACAAAGCACACGGGGCATCTCCACTCAGCCGTGCCAGCAGCATTGCTCCACTGAAAAGTACTGAGGGAAGCTAAGGCAGCACAACAATGGATTTCAACTGGGATGACGCTATATTCAAAATGTTATGGAGTGGTGTCTCATATTTAAAACAGTAGAGAACCACTTGTCCACTGTATGTCATTTTGCCATTTTTTTAATATACAAAAAGTCACCTTTAAGAAGAAAGGATAGTTTTCTGGTACTCAGAAAACATGGGAACAAAGGACTGGGAGGGACCCACTGGGTCATCAAGTCTAGTTCCCCACTACTACTGACTAGAGCTGCACTGATACATCGGTCCAATATCAGATTGGTACTGATATAAAGAAAATTGTCTATATCGGATTTTGGCCTATGGGGCTGATAATATGGCCAATAAATGCCCATGCTGAGCATAGCCATAGCACAGCACAGAGCAGAGCCGGCATCATAGAGAGCTGCCTCTAGCTGGTAAATCAGAAGGGGAGGAGGGGGACAGAAGGGGCGTGGGGGGGCAGATCAATGCCCCCCGGCAGTGAGGGAGGGGGCAGAGGCAGCTGCTGCCCAGCTGGGGTAGACGGGGTGCAGGACGGAGGTGCAACTCACGGGGTGGAGGCAGCTCCTCCTGCTGCTTATACCCCAGAAGGGCGGAGGCGGAGGCACGTGTGCCCCCAGATCTGTGCGGCACGGGGCAGACTGCAGCTGCAGGTTGGAGGAAGAGACTGTGCTGCGTGGGCTTTTCTTGCTGGGGGCTGGGCTTAGAGCAGGCTCTGGTGGTGCTGAAAGGAGGCTGCAGCCACCCCAAATTTTGCTGCAGTTCTGCTCCGTCACCCGGCGCAACCCCAGCTTTTCCTGGTGCTTGGGTGGAGGCAAGGCATTCAGCCGGGGCAGTGCCAAGCAGCGGTGTGGGGTTGGGAGCGGAGCTGCAGCAAAATCTGGGATGGCTGTAGCCTCCTCCTAGCGCCACCAGAGCCCAGCCTGTGGCAAGAAAAGCCTCGCACAGTGCCGGCTCCAGCTCCATCCCACAGCTGCAGCCTGCCCTATGCCACTCAGATCCGGGGGCACATGCCCACTACCCCCACCCTCCCAGGGTGCAAGCAGCAGTGGGAGCCACCCCCACCCCACGAGCCACGACTCTGTCCTGTGATCCCCCAGGGCCGTCTGGGCAGTGCCTGCCCCTGCCCCCTCCCTCACAGCAGGGGGTGTTGATCTATCCCCCACAGCCCTTCCCTCCTCTTCCACCACACTGGACTTACCACCTGATGGCAACTGTATCAGATATTAGGTCGGTAATGGGCCAATATGCCTCCTTAAATATCGGCTATCAGTGCACTGGTGACAGCAGCATATAAAGTTCTTCATAACCTGGCTGTGAGTCAAAGTTAGCTTTTTCCTCTCCACTGCCTTTATGTCACAATTTTACCTGACTTCATCCAAGCCATTCCTTTTTGAGCCTCAAAGGGTTACAATTATAGGCTCACTTCTTGTACCATTTGTCTTATCTGTTTACATTGCAATCTCTTTTGAAGTAAAAACCAACTCTTACAAGGCTTGTGCATTACTCAGCACAATGAAGGTCCAGGTCTTGGTAGGGCACCACCATAATGCAAACAGAATAATAATAAAACAAATCTATGAAAATATGGCTAAAACTTTGGCTCAATTGTTTTAAAGTTTCACATTTATAAAGCAACACATAGCATATCTATTACCTTATGAATAACACAAAAGGTAGGCCTTGTTTCTGCATAAACTTATATTTCTGTGCATTTTTCAATACAGATTTCAAAACCATAACCTGTAAAATTATAGTAAACATAGGGCTGCACTGTTTAATTGTTAAGAAGGAACAGATCTATTTAGGCTAGGCAACTGTGTTTACTGTGTTACCTATGGAGGTTACAACGGTAGCACTGTTTAGTAGCAAGATCCAAGTCAAATTTGTCTATTTAAATTTAAGCAAATCATACTGACTTCTGAAGCATAACATGTGTTAGTAATATTTGTTTTAAAATAGTAAATAACTTTTTCTTGAAAACTTCAAGACTGTAAACATGTTCTGAGATTCAGGTGGCACTGTTTGGCTTATATCTCCTACATTACAGGCTTGGATTTTAGCCATTTATCATTCATAACAGTTTTTATAAATCTATATACTGTACATTTGGATGGGATTTTCAAAAGCACATGAAGGAGTTATGTGCCCAAATTGTCCTGAATTGGGTGCTTAACTTCCTTGATTATGTTTCACAATCTCATCCTTTTTATTTTTTTACTGGGATGTATTTCTGTTATAATAACCTGCTATATTTATTCTAATATAGGACAAAAGGTTTTTTCCCCCCCCCCAATCAACATGGGGGGGAAGCCCCTCATCTTACATTTGTATATAAGGAAACCTCATTAAATACACCCTCTATCATTAAACTGCTGCCAAAAACAGTATGTGCTCAGGAATGGAAACCAACTATTAAGCTGATTAAATGTAGCCAAAACTAAGCATGACTATAAAACATATGGCCCATATTGGGAAAACATACTGATGGGAATTTTTATTTTTGGAGTGGCCCTTAAAATATATATAATAAAATGAACAGGCAGGTGTCCCCTCCACAGGGAACTGGCACCAGGCCTGGAGGCACTACAATACCAGGGCACCAACGGATGGGTCAAAGCAAGCCCTGACACCCTCCCCCTTGGTGCAAAAAATGCTATATTTGAGCATAGCAAAAAGGCCAAAATGCTGATGGGAACCTTGCCACAAAGATAAGTCAATGCAGCCCATCTGAACAACATACACAATAGTGTCCACTGCACACAATTCCCTTGAGCAGCAACTCTTTTACAAGTCATGGTGAGCCATTGCATTGAATACATTCTGACTTCCACTTCACTCCCACAGCTGAGCTGCATCTGTCTTTCCCATTTCCAATTATTCCTGTTTCTTCACCAGCCTTAAATGTCTGGCAAACATGAAACAGTTCACCCAGGCTATGGACAAAAATTACACATAAACTGGTATACGTGATCATCATACCTCGTCTTAAAACTGCTAATTTACTAGACAACATGCTTAGCAATAGACAGTTCCAATTTTTTTCTGAAAACGTCAGTAGACCACAAATTGAACAATGGACTCCCACGGGGATCAGTCCTTGCATGTCTGTTGTTTAATCATTACATTCATGACCACCCAGGCACCTCCTCAAGAAAATTCACACACGCTGATGACATAGCTCTGGTTATGCAAAAATCTTGTTTCTCCAAAGCAGAAATAATTCTCACATCTGATCTGAATCATTTAGATACCTACTTTAAACAATGACATTTGTGCCCAAATCCTGGGAAGCGTTTACATTTCACTTAAACAATAAAGAAGCTAATTATCGACCCATTAATGTTTTCAGAAACCAGTACCTATGTTAAAATGGTACTCCTAAATATTCAGGAATCATCCTAAATCAAAGTCCTATAAAAATCACTTGCCTATGACAGTAGCTAAGTTAGAACCCCAAAATAATTTGCTGCAGAAACTCACTTTTGTGGGGAGATGATGTCGATGCACTGAGAACAACAGCATTAGTCTTTGTCTACTCTTTGGTGGAGTACTGTGCTCCAATCTGGTTAAACAATACTCAAGCTAATAAGGATGTCGCAGAGCACTGAGGTGCCCTGCTCCTAAAGAGGAGAAACTGCTGGAGAAAAAGCCCTGGCAGTGAATAAGGAGCCCAGCTGTTGGTTGCCAGGGCAACTGGAGTCAGCAAACGACTCGCACCTGCCAACGGTCAGCTGGCTGTAAGGGGCAGGGCCTGGCTCTTATAAAGCCCAGGAGCTGAGGCCAGGGCGGTTCCTAGCCAGCAGCCACAGAGAGAGGAGCTCCCAGAGCAAAGATGCGAGAACTGCAGGTACCGCTCAAGCAGAGTAAAGGATAGCTGCTCTAAGATGTCTGAGCAACATGGGTTTAGCTGGGTGGCTTTAAGTTATGTTATAGCCTAGGGGCTTGTGTTTTGCTTTGTTGTTACAAGACCGGTGGTTTGGGTGAGGCTATTAGGGGTTGGAGGAGGCCTCATAGGGGACCCACAGTAGCGTGGGGACCCCAGCGCCAGTAAGGGTGTGGTGTACAGGGTGCATAGACCCCAGCCCCAGAGAGGGGGCACTATTGAGAAGCCCCAGTGCGGGTGTGGCGAGCCCCAGAGAGGGGGCACTATTGAGAAGCCCTAGTGCGGGTGTGGCAAGCCCCAGAGAAGGGGACAGCACTTAAGAAGGCCCTGAGAGAGGGCAGCAGTACAGAGAAGGCCCCAGAAAAGGGGGCAGCATTATCGAAAGGGGCAGCATTGTGGAGAAGGCCCTGGAGAGAAGGGCGGCGTTGTTGAGAAGGCCCCAGAGAGAGGGCGGCACTGCAGAGGATCCCTGAGAGAGGGCAGTGCTACGGAGAGGACCCCAGAGAGGGTGAGTGTATATTTGACAGACCAATGTCTATTCCACCTGTGAGGCTTGGGGCATGGTATAAGGGGTGGTTGGAGCCACGCATAGCCCATAAGACTAGGGTGCCTGGGAAGCACCCATCGTAGAGTGAGACCCACGAACAGTCCGGGAGTTCACGGGGCCAGAAGTAACCGTGTCCAAGGAGACATGAGGCAGCCTCCCTAATACATTGGAACATCAAAGACGTGGCGGGCGAGAATTAGAGGGTGCCCTTGGGCCGACTTGGCACGGAGGAAGGGGGCCTTAAGGAGATCATGGCCTTCCGGTAGGACCCTGCCTGTGACAAAGGGTGACATACAACTGAACCAAGCAATGCAAATCATTACAGGAAGAATCCGATCCAGCCCTCTTCAATGGCTCCCTATTCTTAGTAAGACGCATTCTCCCCCATTAAGAAAAAAAAAATGCCTTAGCTAAGTTATGTACTAAAATAAAAAATAACCCACAGCTGCCTATACATGAAGAGCTCTTAAGTCCACCATGTCCAAGATTAAAATATAGACATACTACTTGGAGAACAGCAATTCAACTTGAGCAAGAATCATTTAATATCCAAAATGCCACAAGAGTGACTCGATGCACTCCTTAATACAGAAGTTATTACTACAAATCCCACCATTAGACCAGCTAGCTTTGATCTCCCTAGACATCTTTGGTCTTCTCTAAACCAAATCAGGAAAGGACAGAGCAGACGTAGATTTGTGTTACATTAATGGGGCTGGACTAGCTCACCAAACTGCAACTGTGGTGTTCCTTTTCAAACTTTGAACCACATCATCTCTGAATGCCCTCACCATGCATTCAATGAAACTCTGTTGGATTTGCACAATAATAGTAATCAACAATCAGGTGGCTGCAAAATTTGGACATAAAGTTGTGAATACATTTTTCCTTGTTTTGTGATCATTGCATCACATGCTTAAAAAAAGTGTGGCCCACCCCCCACGAGGTGGAGTCAGACCAAGTTGTCCTTTACCTCATCTGTGTATAAATTTTTGGAGGATCCCAGGACTTGTGACAAGAACATCCCATTCCAGTCATGACTGGAGGGCTAATTAGTACATGGATCCTGTGTGTGTGTGGGGGGGGGGGGAAGGAATCTGGAGTACACCCACATAATGAGCAGAGGTCACCATGGTTTGAAGCACTGTTGACTGAGCTGGGACCCAGCCTGATGAACTATATGGTAAATTATGAGCCTTTTGGCTTTGGACTAATATCATGCATAGTTTGTATGATGTATAAGGAAGTACAAAAATGCTCCTTTAAAGTGGAATAGCTGAGCTAAAACCTGCAACAGTTTAAAAAAAAAAAAAAAGGTAAAATGCATCAAATCTAGATCAACTAAGTCTATGAGTGCCTGTAGTATATGCAAATTACTAGAGGTATGTTTATTTCAAGGTCAGTCTTTTCAAATTTACCCCTCACTTCCATGTGCCCAGGGAGAACAGGGTCTGACAGTAAGGAGAGTGAGAAGGGACTGCATGAGGAAGAAGCTGGGGTGGAAGAAGTGTAGGTCACAGTTGCAACAAATTACAGGAGTCCACTGTGCAGCATGGCTAAGCATTTCCAGTCAAGTTGCCACATCACCACCACCACCACCAAAGGATACACACGTTATTTGTCAAATAGTCTCATTCTTAATCACTCCACTCCCAAAAAATTTTAAATGCAAGAGGCTGATTCTTTGCATTGTGGTAAACAATACCTAGAGACTGGCTCTGCTTTCCAAATAATACAATTTATTAATCCTGATAAAACACTGCATCAATATACTAGAAATACTGGAAGATTTGGCAAGTTCCACAAAAGCGCTATAGAAAATTCATACAGATGCCAGGGGTATTTTTTCCATCTTAAAGGAATGTTTTTAAACTCAAATGTTCAGATGAGCAATGTAATCCGAACCCATAATTCAAGGTTCATTAGGCATCAGAACATTGAGCTTTCTATATGCTGCCATCCAGCATATCCTTAAAAATTAATGCAATATCACATCTCTCCTAGAAAAAGGCCACAGATGTAAACAGAGTCATCACACTGGGGGAAAAAAGGAAGCTTCCTCCAGTTACTTCAACCACAGAAGAATGAAGAGCCAGGAGAGGCTAGATGTGGACTCTTATTAAAGACCCAAATGAAAAGCATTTGGATTTCCTTTACCATTACTGTATGAGGAAAACAGGTAGTCACTGGACCCCCCCATGGGCAACAGGATATTGGCAGTCTCCTTAACAAAAGTAAAGGAGTGGGGATACCCACACTGGGTGATGGACAGATCCAAAATATGCCCAAGTTTACTGAAGTCAGTGCTGTCTCACATACCAGATCCCAATGTTCAAAGGAAAAATTATTATAAAATACTTAATTTTCGTATTTAATTTGGATGCAGGAACAAGAGGTAGGGCTACCAAAAATCTCATAGTAACAGAAATCTAGTAAGGAGGAAACCAATCTGGTCCCAATAGAAAGAAAGAAAGAAAGAATTTATTTTCTAACATGGGAAGGTATGTTTGATAATCATTAATGCTTTACCCCACAGAAGTAGAGTCCAAAGGAAACTCCTAAATAAATTCTGAGACAAAACGCTAGAAGATGAATAAAAACTGGCTTACTTTATTTTATGCAATTGAAGTGGTTTCTACAATACCTAACCCTCTGGTTCTTGCTAATACGATGTACAGAAAATTAGGATACAGATCCAGTTGGGATGGTATATTAGAATCCACAAATACATTGCTAGAGGCATGCTTAAATGGCTATTCTTTGTTCTGCAAGCAAATGCTCAATGGCAGTTTTTTACTTTAGGCCTGGCCGTACCCTACCCACTTTTAGCTGCCCTAGCACTTGTGGCAAACTACCCTCAATCATTTTGATTTGTGTATGGATCATAAAGCTATTAAATCTTCTGTAAGAACTTAGATGGCAGGGATCCTCTTGCAATTCAACTTAAAATTATGGCTGACATAAGTGCTTATCTTGACCTCTCTGGTCTTATACAGAGAAGTTTGCAGAGCAATACAAGGAATCAATCCAGTCACTTGCCCCGAAAGGAAGAGAGATTGTGGGAAGAATTTAGGAAACAACTTCATGGATGTTTGAGAGGGAAAAACCCACACTAACCCCAAGCAATCAGAGCCTAATTGCTCCACTGCCCAGAATTGGACTGCACCCTCTTTGCAGTATCCTTTAGCTTTCTAAATATTTCCCTGGCATTCCTCAGAAGCTTTATACAGACCTCTGCCAGTGCTCTCCTTTGGGACAGTTCAGCAGCATTATAAGACATTCCAGGCTACAAAGATAAAGACTGGGTACTGCATCTCTTTCTAAGGACCCCAGATTATTTGGCTGAAAAAGCCACACTAGAGCTTGCAAAAAATCTGGAGAGTCAGTCTTTAACTTCATAAATACAAAAGCTATCGATAAACAGCTAGGGATCTTCTCTTTTCCACCCTAACATCTGTAAGAGCTGTTCCCTTATAGCTTTGCTTGTCTGGTAAAAAATAAAATAAAATACGAAGTGCTTCTATTTTCAAATGGAGAAACTAATGAGTGGTGAGACAACAGGCAGACAGACCCTCTGTGATTTGCCCAAGTCCCCACAAGAAGTCTGTGCCACAGCTAGAAATAAAACCCCAGTTGCCTGGTTCCTAGCACACAAGAGAAACCATAAACTTCAGGGCAGCAATAGGACTGACAGCTTCCCTTTATGGGTGAAATTAAAATGAGATAACTATACAAACCTGATAGGAAACATTTCACTTTATATGTATAAGCACGGTTGGGCACATCTGTCCATACGCCTTTCTGGAACATCATTATAATGTCTAGGAGCTGTAAGGGAAATTGGTATATGGAGGCTTCTGCCCAGCACACAATCCCCAAAAATGGAGTGTCTGATATAAATACTTCTGTAACAAAACATGAAGATGACTGCATGTTGAAACCAATAATATTCTGGGGTTTGATTGCCTCCTGTGAATGCTATTATTTTTTTCAGCATTCAGTCAAAACAAGGCCAAGGCTTCTATTGAGCAAGTCCTTTGCACAATTCCATATATTTTCAGACAGTGAAACAGTTCTTAACCCCATCTACCTCATTTAGATGAATGAGGCTTGGCAGCATCATTTCCAATGTGCGTGCCAAAACCTCAGAAGTTATTTTGTAATCCTCAAGTAAAAAGTAAGACAATGTAGCATCTCAATAGAAATTTCCAATTTCTTCAAAGATAATAAAGACACAGCTTAAAAACTCTGAATGCATATGCAAACAAAGGCTGGGAGGATGAATGCCCTGGCATACAGAAAGACTACAGGCAGGCAGAAAGAGACAAGTTTCTTCAAAACTGTCAATACTATTGTCTCAGACGGCCGGAGCTGACTTGAGGTGATCTACAAATTGCTCGGTCTTTGGGCGGACTGGTGAATGGAGAGGCAGACAAAACGTATTGGTTGCAAAAAGGCTTTACTTACGCCGCTAGTAGCTGCGACACAGGTGGTCCGATTGCTTAAATAATTACACGAGTTGCTCCAGCTGGCAAAAACCCAGGCCAACGAATCCGTACACGAGCCAGGCCAGCAGGAAAAGGGGTTACGTCAAGGGATAGCGTTCGGCGACAGGGAGAAAAATCGATAGTTGATCAGGTTATCGATTTGCTCTGCCACGAGTCAGGAATTCTTTTAAGTCACTCTGCAGCGTGCTCAAAGTTCTCCGACTTGGGCAGAAGTGGCACAGAATTGTATACAGCTAACAAGCCAATCGCTAGCCGCCACATAGGAATAATTTAGAATCGGCCAATGATGGGACACAAATTTGCATATGAATGACGGGAACTCTCTTGCACCGGAGTTTTCTATTGCAACCGAAAACTTTTGCTATGCACAGAGACTCTCATGTGGCGGGAAAAATTCCATCGTGCCGAGGCACTCAAAATCATTGGGTTATGACAACTATAAATTACAAATCTGTCCATGGAAACTGGCCCAACTCAGATGGTCCTTAATGCTTTCCCCATTGTTTATGCAGTAAAATGTTTAATCAGTTACTCCTCAGGTTGGCAACCTACGGTCAGATCTGGTACGTAAAGCCACTGGATCCAGCCCAGACAGCCCCATGCTGACGTGGGGGTACGCACCAGGAGGGGCCAAGCCCCAACACCTGTCCACCTACCTCTGATCTGAGGCGAGTCATCTGGCCAACAGCAAGAAGAGGTTCCTACTCCTGAATTAGTCTGTTATTTGCAATGTAACATGAACATTTTTAATCAACTCAGATTAACCTTAATTTTTCCTTCTAGTGTTGAAAATATTTCTACCCAGACTTGCATGTTAAATAGTGCTACGACAAAGTGACTTTTTTTTCCCCCATTTAACTGGTTCCTTTCTCAATTTGACCTTTCTTATAAATGATTTAGCCTGATTGAGTTTTTATTGCCAAGTTATCATCTCTCCAACTGAATATAGCCAGCATTAGGTTAAGTTCAAGCTTTCTCTTTTCTGTACTTGATGAGCAAGAACACTTCCTATTAAGAGAAGAGATAATTTCATGTTTCACAAGGTAACTGCCTTTGGGGAAATATTTTTTGGGAAAATATCAATTTCATTTTAATAATGTTATTCTGGATGGAATCTCCATCCTCGGAGCTTTTTAAGACCTGGCTAGACAAATCCCCGGTTGGGAAGATATAATTGGGGATGGCCCTGCTTTGAGCAGGGGGTTGGACTAGTCGACCTCCTATGGTCCCTTCCAACCCTAATTTTCTATGATTCTATGATTTTTAAGTCTAGTACACTGTAACGTTCACAGTGGGAATTTGCATCAAAGCATCTTGCCTGAGTCACCAAAGTTAACTATTCAGCTTTTTACATGGGCACAATATACATATAAACAAACCACACATGTACTTCATAATTTCCCTGCATACTTCCAACTGAATAGGAAATGCATTTGAAAATAATTTTATGCTACATCACTTTGTTATAATTTATATAACTCAAAGATGTCCCTTCTTTGTGCTATTTTAAGGTTTTCTGTTGTATTCAATGTTACTAGTCTTTTCACCATCACCAATAACTGGTTTAGTCATTAAACAAAACATAATAAGCCGGCTTACCCTTTTCATTTTAGAAAAAGGAGGTGGATGTGCCTGTGGCAGTGATGTTCATCTGTTATATAATATCTCAGTGAACAGAGCACTGCTCAGGAAGTCAGAGACCCATGTTCAATTCCCTACTAGTCCTGGTGGCTCACCCTAGTCCTAACCTTAACTGCCAGGGCTAGGGTGAAAGCATACTCTTTGGAAGTTATGCCACTGTGCTGTCAATAATGAGAGACTCATAGGGCTAGACAGACAGATGGATGCTTACACGCATTAAAAAAACCGGTGCTTTACTTTAAACTTGGTATACTCCCGCGAGGCATTGTATTGGGCATTGAATTAGTTGGACCCAACATCTGTATAGATTGCACGCTGTAGTGGGGTTATTTTGGTGCTTTTATCTAACAGCCGATTGAATCAGCTGAAGATAAAACTGCTAAAAAGCCCCGCTGAAGCACCCAATCTATACAAACGCCAGGTTGAACTAAAGGCTGCTGCTTCTGAGGGATTTTTCTTTTAAGCCTGTAAGCATCCTAAGTGAATAGAAATATGATCCTTACCTTAAATCCAGTGATAAATGCAGTTATCTGGTCAGAAGAAGCCCCAGGTTATGGTCTCAAGACTTCATTTTATCCAAAGTACTTAAAGGTTCTACACCAGCTTCAATTTTCTCTACCAATATTTGTGGTTTAGAACCTAATTTTCTTATTATTTATATGCGTTTCTTTTCTTCATGTTGTTTTGTAAAAGATGGATGTAAACAAAACACCACAGAGCAATTGTTTTCCCAATCAGGGCGATAAAGCAAACTATGCAAACAAATGGAATTTTTTTTTTTTTAATCCTACCATCTTAGTGACAATCGGAGATAAAATTGTTTCAACTTTTTTTTATTCAATTGATAACATGTTTAATCAATTCACTACCTCTGCAGTAGCACAAATGCCTCCATGATTTCATGCTTTGGAGGGCAAGATAGTAGAAGATGAAAATGCTGCAGAACTAGAGCTTTGTGGATGCAGAAGCATTTCCATTCAAGTACACATTTCCACTAAGGGAGGATGCTAACAATATGTAAGAACCACAACCTTAGTCAGCGCATAAAACAAGCAGCTAATTCTAGTACAAAAAATCTTAAAATGCCAGATCAGCAGTAAGACCGGTCATCACAGATTTTCTGGCTGTTCACATTAGGTCCAAGATTCCCATAAGGCAGAGAAACATTAGATTGGAAAGGGTCGTCTGGGTTGTCAAGCCCAGTCTTCTGGCATTGTGCATCATATAATCATAAGAAAATAAGAATTACCATTTACTAGGTCAGATCATAAGTCCCACTTGCCTAGTATCCTGTCACACAGTAGCAGTGAGCGGTTTATAAATCAGTTTCATTAATGATGTTCCGTTTTAAAATTCAGTACAGTTAAGAGAAGATAACTGGTTCAAAAGAGCTCATATCCATGTTGTTCAATAAGTGTGATTTTGCTACTGAATCCCCTTTTTAATGGGATGAGGTTATCATGAAGGAAGCAGTACAATGATATAGGACATGCTTTTTTATTACCACCATACTGCATATAAAAGTTATGGTAATTGTTTGTATTATTCTGGGGAGTTGGTTTTTTTGTTTGTTTTAACTGCAGGCTGTAGTTAGTATTTATTAAAAATTAACATGATTTCTCCACAATCCACTTGGCTTGCTGCAAACAAAGTGCACTTCAACTTTATTAGAAGCAATAGAACATTTATTCTAATACAAAAAATTTTAAAAATCTTGAATGAAGCACATTCTACTATCATAAGAAACAGCCATACATCATCTCTCAAAACACAAAGAAAAGCTTGGAAATCTTGCATATATTCCGTAGCTGGCATCTTGCAGGAAGATCCATCATATTTTATACCCTCTTACTGACCAATTGTGGAAACCAGTGCATCAAAAAGCATAAAAGACACACAGTTAAACCTATGATCAAGGAAATGCTATGGAAAGGTGACATCTAATTCTCCTGCCTTAGCCATTATGCAAGAGAGAAACACTTTGTTTTGAGGAAGAGGTATTACTCCACTTCAATGGCAATATTAAATCAAAACTGATCTGCACAGTAAGAAAATATATTCTATCATACAGTTGAAATTATAGAGTAAGTCTATATTGACACTCAAATGCCTCTGCTACCAGAACTGACAGACCATCACCAAGCCATCAGGGCATCCCCACACTTGTGTGTTTCTGGCAGCACCACATAGCTACACAGAGCAGCCAGGCCAGAATGTGAAATATGCTTTGAAAAGGCACCAGCTGCTGAACGGACCTCAGCAGCCAAATGAAGATCTGGTAATGTCTATACGTGGTATATTGCTGCCAGGCAGAAGCAGAAAAATTATTCCACTGAGCAGAAATTGATGGTCCTCAGCTCCACAAGGAATTAGTAGTATAGACTAAACCTAAGGGCTTATGTATTAGGCAACGAATTTGCACTCAGAATTAACCCTGAACGTAAAATCGACACAGTGCAGACACAACAGCACATTATATTGTTTTCAATAGTACTGATCCAAAATAATGCAGAGTTGCTGCATAATTAGGGCCATTACTGCAGAACGCAATAATCAAGTGCCAGATTATGCATGGACTTCAACCTCAATATGAATCGCTTCCTGGATACCTGCAGTTACTTCAACAGCAGATCTAACAACAGTAATTTCACGTAGACCAGCCCAAAGGACAGAGAAAAAAAACACCCAACACAGACATTAGCAAATATGAACAACTTAAGGATTGTAAAGAAGAGCAAATGTTAACTAATTAACCCCTGCAATAATCCTTGAAGGAGGCAATTTTTAAAGATAAACTAAAACAGATGAAGTGACTTGCCTGTGGCCACCCAACCTCAGAGCCTGATCTCATGCTAGTTCCCTCGACCATGCTGCCCCTGTACAAAATGTTTAGTAGAGAATTGTTTGATTTAGAAGGATCCTCAGATGAATGATCTAGATTATGGTGCCACATGCTTATTCAGTGAAATGAGAAATGCAAAAAACTCCTAACACCATGCCCCTCTCCAGTGCACAGGATCTGGGCTCTACTCTTCAGTGAGTAGGTAAACTGTAAAGCAGTTAAATGCTTTAACTGCAAGGCCAGCCACACTTCAGTTACCTGAATACAATATATAAACCCCCAAATCATCAAAATATCAAGAATAAAACATATTGTATTATATTAGATAGATAGATAGATAGATAGATAGTCTTACTTCTCCATGCCTTAAAGGTGTAATGGCTCCTCTTGCTACCCCCATTCGAAATAATGTCTCTGTGGCCTGCGTTTAAAAAAGCAAACAGGTTACTTATTTTAAAGATACATTACAGTAGTGACAGTTTTTCAATGGTTCCCATGCATTAAATGCAAGTCATGATTGCTATTTTACTGTTATATCACTTAAATAAGAATATTTAGGGAAAATCTACAGGGGAACTTTATTTAAAGGGACTGTCAAAGAGAAGGGAAACTCTTAAGCTGAAATCTTTGTAAGATGTGATATTTTCTGTATCATCATTTTCAATTATCCTGTTTTAATAACACAAATTTAAAGTAATAAACAGCTTTGAAGGCATACGATGTAAATTTGTCCCTTTGCATACCCAAGCCCCTTTTGGTTGGCTCCCTGTTCCAACAGATAATCTCTGCAAATCTGCAATACCAAAAAAATGGGACATTATATATTAGAAAAGCCAAACCCTTAATCTTATTTAAAATTATATAGTTTTAATTTGTTTCTGTACCGACTGTCCCATCACTTGCCTGATTAGGCAGAAAAAAAAATTATATACATTTCTGAAAAACTGAATTTATTAATTTTACATTCAAAGTTTAAAAGGACATAAATGGTGTTGCCTATGTTTTACTTGAAGGAAAAATCATGTAATTGAAGCATATTCAGAATAGTAATAAACATTAGTATTTCTATTGCCTGATTTTTTAATTGCTTAGTTTTTAAGAAAAAGAAGTAGAAAACACCTTGCCTGCATGTCAAGTTCTTCTATTCATAGAACGTGACAAAATAGGGGAATAAATTTACTCTTTTTGCAACAAAAAGGTAGATTTGCATTTTATCATCATCTCTTATTCATCTGTTCTGAAATAAAGTAGTCTGTCTTTCATAACAGCTAGTGTAATAGGTTTAAATTTTAATTGTATGAAAGAAAATAGGCTCACCAACACTAGTTTCTGATATGAAACTGATGTCTGTATTTTAGAGTAACTTAGCAAGTTATATTTTCCAAAGACAAAAACACAGTAAAATTAAAATGCTTTTTGAACAAAATGTTAGCATCTTCACTATATTTATTTCTAGTTTGGTCACTAGCATAATAATGTATAATGACTGATACAGTAAGTAGCTTCGTTCTACCTAAATTGTTGGTTTCATATGCTTCTGTTTCAAGGCATCTACCACAGAAATACTGTAAATATTGCAAATATTGTATTGCAAATTTAACAGTGGCTCACCAATCTACTACTATTCTAAATGGCATACATTCCAAATAATCTACTAGTTCCCTGAGGACTACACACACATACTTTATTATGTAGTGTTTATTTTCTTTTTTTCTTAAGGAACTGCCTACAGAAGTAAATCTGTAAAAGAGCTTTTAATTGCCTTGTACTTTTTTCCTTTTGTAAGTGAATGTAGCAGCCCCAGAATGGTAAGATTTCAAAGTTGATTACTTTATTTACACCCATACCAATCCACAGCAAAACCAAAACCTGATTCTTCTTCACCGTCTCAAAGAATAAAGTGAGAGAACCTCACACAATCTTTTGTGTTCTGCAGAATTGGTTTCTTTCATCAACTCTTCCCACCAACATTTTTAAGGATGTTTCAGCCAAATAGAGCATTCTGTCAATACAGCTAAGCTGCCTTTGTTTCTATTGAAAACCACTGGTGTGTGTGACTTTCCTTTCACCTCTACTAGTAAGATACCTCTCTTAATACACTTGTACTCACATTGCTAAAACCAGATGTCAAAGCCATTCAGATGCAAGGCAAATTCACAGCATTTGCAAATCTGACACCATAGATTTCTTGATAGGAGCACCCTTTATGTGTTGAGTGGCACTAAGAAGATTAAGCTACAAGCACAAGAGTGGGGGAAACGAGGCTACCCATGTCCATTCGTTAATTGTCAATGACAAGGTCACAGAGATGGAAATAGTTTTCTGGTATGCAACTCTTGAAGCTGGCAATAAGAGGCTGTGTTTTTCAAAGAGGTAACAATTTAGCTATAAGACCAGGGAACATTATCAGGTGAGAAGGTAGAAGTTAACACAACCCTTTTTAATGTATAGAGAGCATCTCTTCCATTCAGAATAAAAAGTGTGCAATATGTATGAGTTGAAATTGTAAAATAGCTACATGAATGCAGACACACACACACAAGTAAACTTTACTTTTACTTCTTTTTTTTAAGTGCTTTTAACATACTTTCAGGTATCCAGGTTGTAGCTGCATTGGTCTAGAAGCAAAAGGAATCAGAACTCCTGGTACAGGTGATATCTTTTATAAGACCAACTGGATTTTTGCAAAAATAATTTTAATTGAAAGCTTTTGGGCACAAGCACTTGTAGCATAGATCATCCAGAACATCTTGTTCATCTGAATTTACAAATTATGGCTAAACTTTTCATTTAATGAGACAGTGAAAAGTTGCAGTTTACTGATTTCTGTTTAAAATATATTTTTAAATATAAAATGGGCAAGGTTAGAAACATTACCTCTTATTTAGACTGTCTAACACACCCCACTGTGACCCCCACTATGTCTATTTCTCTGCTACGACCCTCTGAGAAATCAGCTAGCAAAATTTCACATCTGACAACGGCCAACATAGAGAATAGTAACCTACTACTGCTATTATTTATATTGTATAGCTCAAGTGGCAGGAGTTTCTGCACTATACCTAAAACTTTCAGTCCAACTTATGAACTGTGTAGGCATTATGATACCACTATTTTTTTTTTTTATTAATGGAAGATAGTTAAGAAAAGTTAAATGCTGAAAAAGTATGTTCCCTTATTGTGCAAATGTGCTCCCCTCTTGTGTATTACAATATAAATGTTAATTGCATAATCATGTGTTTCCACTGGACTCCTCTCATTTGGTACCAAAGACAGAACTGCTGTCAGAATGAAAATTAGGATTGTGTAGTGAAAGAGACTTGTCTATAGGACTCCCTGCCTCAGTTCCTGTAGAAGCGTTGGAATGTGTGTACCTTTTGGGAAACTGGGATTGTGGGCCTCATTTCAAGAGAAGGGCCATACAACTCCCTGATTATAGGGGACAAATGATGTGAACAACACAGACAGGAGTAAGGGCTAATGAATGAAGCAGAGGATTGCAGAAAGAGAAAGGACATTTTCATGGTTAGTCCAGCTGAATAGTGCCCTGGGTCACTTTGCAATGCCAGCCAAAACACTTAAACCAGTCTTCTCATGTGTATTCACTAATTGTGTGGTTTTCATTTTCTGAATGTCTAACTTGAGATCCTGGGATCTGATTTGCAGAACTGATAACAATTATTGAATACTCTAACAATATCAAATACTAAGTGATGCAGACGGACACCCAAAAAAATCAGCAGATACTTTTGACCTCTGTGTACCTCAATTTCCACAATAACACAAGACACCAGAAATTCACTTAATTTCTAAAGTGACCACTCTAGTAAAAGCTGTAGATCTGAATAATTTGTGGCTAAATTAAGGGCAAGATTTTAAAAAGACAATAATATTTAAAAAGTAGTGAATTGCCCATCAAGAACGCTGGGGGGGGGGACAGGGACAGAGGGGGGAAAGCTTCCTAACCCTAACCCCCACCACCTCCCAGAAGCAGAGGCAGGGGGAAGAAGCCTGCCCCACCATCCCCTTAGGCAGCACCCCAAACCACCACCGCCTCCAAGGAGCAGGGCCCGGGGGGGGGGGTGGAGAGGGGGCGAGGAGGAGCCTGCTCCGTTCCCACTGTCATGGTGGCACTCCGCTGCATTGCCTCCTCCTGTCCATAATGCTCTTTGAGCACTCTGATTAGTTGTTTCAGTAGCCAGAGTGCTCCAAGAGTGTTACAGATGGACAGACGGATGGACTAAGCCCTTTATTATATTAGAATGCTTTCCACAGGGAAAAATATTGCTAACAAAAATAATCTGCCATACAGGTTTCCCTCGATTTACGTGGGTTCTATGTGAATATGCGAATTTGCTCTTATGTGATGAGCATACTTAGACCCATAATTCATTATATATGCGAGGTAAATTCACTCATGCAATCAGCATAGATGCCTCCCCCCCCCCCCCAAGCAGTTAAGTCTGTGGGGGGAGGTGAAAGTGCCGTGGCCCCACTCACCCCAGCCCTGGCTGCAGCAGCCCCAGGAGCAACCGACACCAGCTGCCTGCAGCAGGGCATGGCGCAGCCCAGGAGCAGAGGTGAGTGAGGACAGGCAGAGCACAGTGCAGCTAGTGCCGGCCGCTCCCAAGGCCACTACAGCTGGGGCTGGGAGGAGTGCCACTGTTCCCTCTGCTTTGCTGCCTTGTGCAGGAGCGGTACCTCTCCCCTCCCCCCACTCCTTCCCTAGTCCCAGCCTCACTCCCTTCCTCCTTCCCTGGGAACCTATCCCTATTTGTTACAATGTAAAGTGGGTTCGCTTTATGCAAATTCAATTTACGCGCCGTTCTCCAGGAACTCATATACAGCATAAATGAAGGGAAACTTGTACTTTTTTACAAAGCTATTAGTAGAAGAACAGTAGAAACCTACTTGTTTGCAATCTCCTATTGGCCCATCTTTTACTCTCCTTAAAATTCTAAATTACTAAACAATTTTAAGATGAGGAAATTCATTTTGCTTACACTGAAAAGAGTACTATTTCCTATTTTTTGTAACATTGTCAATAAAACAAATCCATTTTTATATACCACAGTATGTATAATAGCTGGCAAATACTTGCATCATAACAGTTCTCTCTGTGTCTCCAAGCTGACAGATAAAGTTATAGAGTAATATTTATTCAACTAAGCGACACTCATTTTACATAAGTGCACAAGCATACTTGCCTCACAAAGACTTTCATGCTTACATATTTCATTATTCTGCAGACTAGAAATCTGAAGAGACAAAGACAACTACTTTAATTCTGCTTAATGCTACAAAAATGAATATGGGTTTGTAACAAGGAGCCAGAGGCTCCCTGATACTTCAAGAGGCAAGCCCCAGCAGAGAGTTCCCCAAGTGGAGGGAAACACTGCCCTTGATGAGCTGGCCACAGGGGAATAGACAGCCAGGGGCCAGAGACTCTGACTGCTAGCTGCTCTGCAATTCGGTCAGCAAGGGCACTGCTAAAGCAGCCAGAGCAGCAGTTGTAAGCTGCCCTGGAAGCTAGTCAGGCCCTAATTGGAAACCCCTGCAGGTGGCTGAGGAACCATAGGACCAAAAGTGGCAGAGCTTAAGAGGCATATAAGCCTAGGGACTGAGCCAGGGCAAACAGTCAGGCCCTGCAGGCCACAAGGGGAAGGACTCTCCAGTGAGATGGCTATAGCCTTGCAGGGAGCTATGCCCCAGGTAAGGAGGGTTTTGTTATATAGCCAGTGGGCTTAGAGTTTAGTTACAGCTAGGGGGCTCCTATTCTTTTGTTCTAGTTTAAAGCAGTAGACCAGGTGTGACTGATAGGGGAGGAGTCATCGCCAAGCACCAGAGGAGCACATAGGGGCTTAAGCTCGCCAGTGGCAGGACACAGGTCGCAGTGGTGTCTAAGGAGCACAGGGGTGTTTTGAGCCCTGCCAGGGCTTAGAGGGTTTTGGGCCAACAAGGGCTTAGAGGACTGAGGTGCTCTGCCACTGGCTTGGGGCAAAGTGCCCCACCTAGGTGATGAGCAGTAACACCTGTGAGGCATGGGCATGGTTGCAGGGGAGGTCAGAAGCCACAAATATGATCCTTAAGGCAGCTGGTGCCTAGACATCCCAAAGAACAGGTTGTCTAGAAGAAGATTCCCCTGGGCTTTGGACAGCCTCCCAACCATTTTCTAAACAGCATGGCAGTTTAAGCAAGGAGAGCTCAAGTGACAGGAGGAGACGGGCCACGGGAGCACACTATTGCACTACTCAACCCCAGCTCTGTCACAGGGTTACATCACAATTAATCATCCTAACAGAAAGGTGTTCAGTGATAGCTGACAATAGGGGAAATAACAAGTAAATGAAACAGAGGTGCATATACCGTATACTATACCATGCCTTAGTAAAACATATCATGACTATAAAATTTTCATTTTACTAATTATAAACTGACTACACAGTTTAATGGCTTAACAAAGTTACTTTAATTTATTTTTGTTTAATTTGTTCATGTTAGTCTAGTAACTGAGAATACCTAAACTATGCATATTCATTTAAATATGGATTGCTTCAAGTAGAAAGGTATAAAAGAGGGTAAGATCTGACTATGCATCAGCAAATCCAAATAACAAATACACCAGGCCATAAGAAATTATCTCTTTAGTGCTTTTTTAGCCAAAGAATGAATCCGGCAAACAAGCACGGAGGTATGTTCTGCTAGAAAGGAACCTCTGTTGTTCAGCCATGTAAATTTCATAAACCACTTCTTGAACCTCATTATTTCATCTTGACATTCTGGTGGAAACATTCTGGACATTTCAGGCATAGTGTCAAGACTTGTTTTTTCCACATACAGCAATTTTACAGCTGTTCAGTAGCTTTCTGGTGTACAGTTCAATATCCTTATATGAAGATACCAATAAATATTTAGATCATTTTAAATTAACATTTTATGCCTTTGAGTAGTTTACAGTAAATTGCAGCATTTTTAGTATGCTACCCAGTTCTTGCATATTTTTCCAATCAAGACATGTATGTATAGACTGACAAATTGGATCATATGTTCCCCACACATTACAGAGACTGCCACAATACTCTTCCAAAATAAATATACATCTTCATTAGATTACTCTGATTTTTTTTTTTTTACAGATAAAAAATTCCAAACATTCATCACCCTCTGTGCCAAAATGTGCAGTTGTAACTACAATGTACGATTAATGTTGTTACACATTTCACTTTAAGCAACATCAGAATACCCTAATAAGCAGAAAGGCATGATCTAAGAACTTATATTTTTAATAAAGATATAACTGGAAAAAGCTTTTAAGGAGCATTTTTATCTACTGTTTGATGCAGAATTAATTTTAAAAGCTTTTAGAGAATGAAAAAAGTTAAGTTTTGTTTCATTAAATTTTTTAGCAGCATGCCTTAATTTTTTAAAGATATGGCTCTCATGCTAAGCTTTTGAAATACTCAAAAGAACATTATTTTTTAAATGTTTGTTCGACTTGGATGAGGGAGTGAAGTGTAC
The DNA here is from genome assembly GCF_000455745.1 of Alligator sinensis. Classification (NCBI taxonomy): domain Eukaryota; kingdom Metazoa; phylum Chordata; order Crocodylia; family Alligatoridae; genus Alligator; species Alligator sinensis. The sequence goes on along the minus strand of NW_005842658.1, from coordinate 694,980 downwards.
TCTGTCCAAGTTTGCGGATGACACAAAACTGTGGGGAGAAGTGGACATGCCGGAGGGCAGGGAACAGCTACAAGCAGACCTGGACAGGTTGGACAAATGGGCAGAAAACAACAGAATGCAATTCAACAAGGAGAAATGCAAAGTGCTGCACCTAGGGAGGAAAAATGTCCAGCATATCTACTGCCTAGGAAATGACCTGCTTGGTGGCACGGAAGCGGAAAGGGATCTTAAGAGTCCTACTAGACTCCAAGATGAACATGAGTCGGCAGCGTGACGAAGCCATCAGAAAAGTTAATGGCACTTTATCGTGCATCAGCAGATGCATGACAAACAGATCCAAGGAGGTGATACTTCCCCTCTATCGGGCACTGGTCAGACCGCAGTTAGAATACTGCGTGCAATTTTGGGCGCCGCACTTCAAGAGCAATGTGGATAACCTGGAGAGGGTCCAGAGAAGGGCCACTCGTATGGTTAAGAGCAAGCCCTACGAGGACAGACTAGAGAACCTGGACCTTTTCAGCCTCCGCAAGAGAAGGTTGAGAGGCGACCTTGTGGCTGCCTATAAGTTCATCATGGGGGCACAGAAGGGAATTGGTGAGGTTTTATTCACCAAGGCGCCCCCGGGGGTTACAAGAAATAATGGCCACAAGCTAGCAGAGAGCAGATTTAGACTGGACATTAGGAAGAACTTCTTCACAGTTAGAGTCGCCAAGGTCTAGAACGGGCTCCCAAGGGAGGTGGTGCTCTCCCCTACCCTGGGGGTCTTCAAGAGAAGGTTAGATAGGCATCTAGCTGGTGTCATCTAGACCCAGCACTCTTTCCTGCCTATGCAGGGGGTCGGACTCGATGATCTATTGAGGTCCCTTCCGACCCTAACATCTATGAATCTATGTACCGTACTGTGATCTACCCTTTACGCTACATTTATCATACCATAATTTCTTCCATACAACACACATCTAAATAATCTAAATACTTTGGTTTTGAAAGGCAGAATGTAGAAAAAAAATACTTTTCCTTGAAAGTACTGGTAAGTAGAAGAAAGAAACTGAGTAGCAGATTCTGTAGAAGGAGCCTCTGCTGGCAGAAAATGTCCACAGCCAGCAACCAGAGGTATAAACATTCCCTCATTTATGATATAAACCCCGATTTCCAGCAGCTAAATTTTGAAAGAAAGATTGGGGTGCATGAGAGTGAATACAGTAATGCAAATTAAACTAAAGAAACAAAAGCTCTTTAATCACATGCATAATGAACTTAACCCAAGGATGGAAATGAAATTTATCAAGCTAAACCTAAAGTAAAATGCATCAACAAAGAGCCATGAAATGCTGCTTTGAGCTCCAATCTTAATTTCTCTATAAAGAGTATGCAAAAAGAAATTTAAAAAAAAAGAAATACAGACAGTTCCCGGGGAGAATGGATCTTCCTCTGTGGTTTAAACCTACTTTTGAAGGCCTGTTCCTTAGCAACACAGATTTATACAAGTCATTCAAAGTAATTCAAAGGATTATCAAGAAATGAAAAGGTGAAATTTCTCTCTGCACACGTGGACTATATCTACTTTATTCTGCAAAATATTGTCTCCTTCCTACTAGGATTGCAGATTTTGGATTATACAGCTTGGTTCATGCTTTGGCCTATAATAATGGGGAAAACTTTTATCTTTCAAAAACTCTAAGAACCCACAAAATTATACATTACTGAAATATGGTTTCATATAAATGTTTTAGTTTCCATTATAATAAATATAACATTTTAAATAGGCCACATTTTTAAAAGTTAAATTTCTATTCTTGTATATCTTGGATATATTCATGACAGACATTTCAAAAACTTCTTGGCAGTCGAAATGAAACTAAATATTTTTCAATGTGCATTTCTTTTCATTATTACATTTTTTTTTTATATATGTCTTTACTAAGTATGCATCACACTAATACCCAACAGGAACAAGAAAAAGACATGAAGTCCCTCCATTGCACAGGCAGAAAATAAAAAGTATGTTCTCAATGTTGTTACTGTTTTGTCTTTAAAATGTATTATTAAAAGGAGGGAGTAAGAACAAGAAGACCATGCAGAAAAAGTAACTCTCAGAGTTACTAATTATTTAAAATATTTTATACATACATAAGCTGGAAAAAATTCTAATGATAAAAATTCTAATAATATAAAAGCCTTAATCTATCTGTCTGTCCATAATGCTTTATTCACGCTGGCTGTGATTGGATGACAAACAGCCAATCAGAGTGCGAATAAGCATTCAACCAGGAGGTGGCGGCGCAGTGGGGCACCACCATGATGGCAGGGACACAGGGGATGGAGGGGGGACCCTGCCCTGCTCCCTGGAGGCGGCTGCATTGGAGTAGCGGAAACAGAGGGAAGGCAACGGAGCAGACAGAATGGGGGGGCCAGGCCCACTCTGCTCCCTGAAGATGATGACAATGCAGCGGAAGAGGGGCAAGGTCACCAGAGCTGGCCTCACCCCCCCTTCTGTCATCGCCACCTGCAGGGCCTGACATGAGACAACCTGACAACGGTGGGGGGAGAAGCAGGCCCAATGTGGGTGTAGGGAGGAGCAGGTGCACTGTGGCGGCGGTGGCAGTAGGGGGAGAGGAGCGGGCCTGGCCTGAAATGGGGGGAAGAAGCCAGCCTGCTGCCCAGGCCTACTCCTTCCCCACTCCCTCCCTCCCCTGGATCAGCCTGGGCCCACTGTTCCCCGCCACCACAGCAGCCCGGCTTCCCCACCCTCTGGCCGAGTCCTGCACTGCAGTCGGGAGGGAGGAGCAGGCCCAGACCCCAAGCAGCAAGAGGGAGGGGGGAGTGGGTACAGAAGGGAGGGGCATGGAGGCTCCATCCCCACATGCTCCCCCTCCCTCCCCCCCCAATCATTCTTGACAGGCAACTGGCTAGTATAATACAAATATACAATATATAATATCAAATATACAAAATATATAAGGTAATATTAATGTAAAAATTATACACAAACACACAGTCCCAGGCACATTTTGTAAGAATACAATGTTATTTTTTCCCCAAAATTCCAACTTGATACAATATATGCAACCTTCACCTTATTTTCATTCTGGATTATAGATTTGTATCTAAATCAAAGCTCCCTTTGTATCCAAATCATCTTATATACAAAGTTTCTTTATTGATGAGACTGCTTAAATGTTTCTGTTATATAATGCAACTGCTCTATCACTAACATTGAATTTATTTTTATTATACTTTCAGTTTGTAAATGAATATGACATGACAACTGTTTAAGATGATTGAATGCTTTATAAAGAATGAGTCTTATTGCTGATAAAATGATGGAAAATAAAATAAAGAAAACTTCAGAGATTTGGCCTTCAGAAGGCCAATGGGAATCATAATCATTATACAATTAATCTGTTGAATTTTGACCATTGATCTTGGCATTAAACTCTGAAGATTGTGACTTAACAAGATAATACCTTTGAGAAATTACATGTAATCTTAAAAGTTAAACATCAAAGTAAAATGGACAAAATTTTACCATACTTTACTATACATTTAATATAGTTAACTACCCTTCACTATTCAAAACTTACACTGTTTAAACAGCTCATCAGACTTTTGAAAGACACTACGCCAGTTGCTGACCAGTCCCAAAATTAAAAGGCAGAAATCACCAAGGCCCTGGACTCCAATTTGGTATGCAGATCACAGCTGCTGCCCCCCCACCACACACACACCTTTGATTGGCTGGGGCAGCCGGCAGGCATATAGGGTGCCATCACCCCACTGCCGCCTGGCCCAGCCTGACCCAGTTCCCCACTCGGCCCTGACCTGCATGGGGGAAAAAATCCTCCCCCTGGCCCCACACAGACACGAGCTATTGTTTCCCCCTCCCCCTTGCATGAAAATGGTGAAATCATGATTTCACTACATCCCTATTTATATTAGATCCCTGTGTAAAGTCCCATATTCACTAAAGGAGCCCCATACATGAACAATGAACTTAAACCTTAAAATGTGTTTGTCCTTTAAGCCCATTTGTAATAGTCCTTTTACCTTTTCTTACCAAACTTCTTAACATCAACAGTATAGACTCTCTTTGCTATTATTTAAGTTAATACTTTTCTCTTGCTTTAGAACTTTTTACTTTAGCTAAGCAAAGTAAACAGCATGGCTTTGTAGACAACAACTAAGCCTCTGTGGTTTCGCATGCCTTTTCAGTCGATTCAGTGCAATTCCCATTACAAATTCCTTCTGCCTGTCCAACAAAACACACTTTTTCGGTGACTCAAATATCAACTAATCCATCCTGTTTCTGCATAATACCTTAGGGAGATTACGGCTAGAACACATGCATCATGACAATGGCAGTTCAAGTGGTACTGTGTTTATAATGGATTTCCTCAATGTAGTGAGTATACCAAAAAGATAATGTCTCGGATTGCTCATTAAAAACAACTTACACCAATTTCCTTACACAATGAGGAAATGTAATCAAACAGGCATACACAGGATAATTTACACTTTGGCTGAGTGACACGGGGAGGCAGAAGAAAAGCCCAATAGCAAACATGAAACCAGGACAATGTATTAAAATATATTACAGTACTATTCAATTCAAGTTCTCAAAATCACGTTATGAACTTTAAGCACGTCCAAAATCTATGTATTTTCTAATATCACAACTACAAAATTAATACTTCATTCCAGCTTAGCATTCAAGAATCTCAGCTTTCATTTAAAAATGTTTCAATGCTTCATGACATTGAAAAAGTGAACCAAGTGTAAAATTATTCACTAATGTCAACCTAAGTCTACAGGGAGCATGAAACAATACCACTGAGAGATATGAAATGATTTAATCCTTATCAGGACCCAACGATCTGCAGCTGTTATATGCAGGGGCAAAATTAATTTTTATTGCACCAGAACTGTAAGGGTCGTGCTGTTGAATAAGGACCCAGTGTGTCCTATGGTACACTGAGCCCAAGACTCCAGTGCTGCACACAGAAGTAGACTTAAACATATGTGAAGCTTATGCGATTTGCTCACACCATCCCAGTGAGTTATGACACTGCAAAAACAAAATCCAAAATGCTTGACTTTTATTCTCTGTTCTAAGTCCTGGAACGTGTCAAAGATTTGAAGACTTACTGACACTGGCAAGTTATTTTAACAGACTTGGATCCTATGCAATGGACATTTATAAATTTCACCATAACCACTAAATTAATCAGTGTTGCAGATTTAGAAGACAACATATGAAAACTATCCAAGTGTACTCTGGAATTTTAAAGTAATTTTAGGGAACTGTAAATGACTATATTAACCTGCATTCATTGGTGAAAATTTCTTGCCGTAGTGAACTCTGAATGAGTTAAGATAAATGCATTAACTATATGCTTTACGAAATGTATGGTTTAATATGTTTCACAACCGTGGTACTTTAGAGAATTAAATCATAATTTACATTTCCCAGAGGTAAAAGCAGTTTTATATAGGAGGAGATCTTAATACTTATAAAAATGGAACAAAAACTTTACTTTCTAAACTGGTTACTTTCCATGTATTTTAATTTACCCACACAGATTTAAAAATTAATACCAACCTAATGAAAAATCATTTTTAAATCAATCATTAACATGGATAAATTATTGTAAATAAGAAGTATTACAGACTACATCTACCTTTGGTCAGGCATTTAACTCATTTATCAATCTTATTTAAACATGTCTATGCCATACAATCAGTCTCAACTAATTAGAAACAGAATATATTGCACTAACCTATTTTGTGTTGGTGCAGTTTATAAAAATGCCTCTATTCTGTCTAGACAATTTAAACTGATGTCTGACTAGGGGTGCATTCTTTCTGATGAGGGATGGTTTTATTTCTGAAGTAAACTGACAAATTACTAATTGGTGTTACCTTTACTTGTGAGAAGGGATCTCCGTAAATCACACCAGAAGTGCCCTCCACAGGGGCTCCTTTAATGTTTTTCATTTCACTACCTGCCTCGCAACCCTCCAATCTCACACCACTGCCCAATTGATGGAAGGGCCCCTCCAGCCAGGCCATTTGCTGCTGACTGCCAGGGAAGCGAAAACTGCGGCATATTTAAAACTTCTGCCAATTGTGCTTGTGGGGGCAAACAGCGAAATAGAAAACATTAAAGACAACACTGTGGGGGGCACTTCCGGTGTAATTTACAGAGATCCCCACTTATAAGGTATCATATGCTAATGGACACTGGAAGTCAAATATTGACAGTTAAAGACAAAAACCTTTTAAAATCAAAATTTAATCTGTAAGAAAGGTTAGAAAATTTATTTTGGTATGTGTTCCATGTGGAGTGGTAACTCACACTTTACTATCACTTTTATTAAACCAATTGGACTAATTTTGGAAAAGGTCTAACACCTCCCTGGTTTGGCACAATAGTTTCAGATTTGGCAGGAGCATCAGTCAACCTTTCCCTGTTCTCGTGAAAATCTTTCTTATTTTGCCATATTGCTGAAAATAGTTATTTGCAGTCCATGTTATGCTCAGTAAAAGGCTTCTAGTTAATCACTCCCTGCTTTCGCTGAAAATGAATAGTTCACTTCATCATCTTGCATCAAGCTTGCCATATAGAATTAATTAACTAATCACATGAGCTCTGTGCCACGTGCCTGCATCTCCGCGCTCACAGCGGGGAATCCCCATGCTGGACTCCGCAGGGAAGCAGGGGGCAAGACTCCCTCCACTCCCAGCAGAGTGCAGGGACCTGAGCAGCAGGGACCGGGGGAAGCAGCAGGCTCCAGTGCAAGGCTTCCACCACTGTAAATGTTCGAGCTGCAGGTGTGCGGCGCAGAGCCCCAGCCATAGAACAGGCTCCACTCCCTCCCCCTGCACAGTGCTGGTCAGTGCCATGCCTGTGCCAGGCACAAGCGCCCTGACTCCCCACCTGCTGCTGCTGCCAGGCAGCAAGGGCTGCACGCCATGGGGAGAGTGTGTTGGGGTCCTTACACCCCCCATCCTCCCTCACACCCACACCCTGCCCCCACAATCGCCATCAAGAAGGCTTTTGACACTGTTTCTTCAAGAAGGCCTTTGACACTTTCTCACCCCATGCTCACTTAAAAACTAGGAGACTGCGGCATTGATGCCTACATGGTCAGATGGGTGGCAAATTGGCTCGATGGCCAGATACAGAGAGTGGTGGGGGACGGGAGGGTTTCGACCTGGAGGCATGTGGGCAGTGGAGTCCCCCAGGGCTCAGTCCTGTGCTATTCAACATCTTTATCAGTGACTTGGAGGTGGGCATGGAAAGCACACTGTCCAAATTCACTGATGACACAAAGCTGTGGGGAGAATTGGGCACACTGGAGGGGAGGGACAGAATGCAACTAGATCTAGACAAGTTACAGAGGTGGGCGGATGAGAATAATATGGAATTCAACACAGTCAAGTGCAAGGTGCTGCATCTAGGGAGAAGGACCTTGCAACATACCTATAGGCTAGGGAACACCCTTCTCAACAGCACAGTGGCTGAATGGGATCTTGGTCACTGTTGCTCCAGCATGGACATGAGCTATAACTATATTTGAGTTATTATGCAATTCCTTCTATATACAGTAGACAATAACATAATGACAAATATTTTTTGTAATATGTAATAAAATTAAAATATATTATAGCAGGTGTTTGACTTCTAGTGTATGATTTGCTTTTTTCTGGTTCAAATGACAATCCCCCCTCCGAAAAAGAGTATGGACAACAAGGAGAGGGACTTGGGGTTAAGGTCATGGATTAGGGAGCAGGACTTCTGGTTCCAATGTGGCAACCAGGGGGTGGAGCAACTGTCAAGGGGCAAGGCTACCTATGTGGCTCCCGACAGCTTCCCAATACTTGTTAAGTGGCCCTCCGCCTGAAATAATTGCCCACCCCTGCCTTATATTCTGGAAATAAATCAAGTTGTAAGTTTCTCCAAGGTGAGCATCCATCACTGAAGCAGCCAAGTAGGAAGTTTTATAAAATTATTTGCCTAAATCACATTGTACCCTCAGGTCTTTTTTCATAAAACGGATAGGACAACTTACTACCTTAAAGGCATGCTGCAAATGTATTATTAATGTATTACCGTTTGTGAGCCAATCAAGCTACATTCAATGAGCATCATAGATGAGCCCAGAAAGAAAATAATAATTCTGTATTCTGAACAGGGCTTGCATAATGTGCAGCAATCACAAACTGAACATGGTGGCTAAAACAAAATATTGACTATCTGACGATTTAGTGAACATCATCCATCCTGAAAAGGAAGAGTCCTGTGAAAAAGATGGCATATGATCACAAATTAGAGGCTGTATAAAAATGCATACACAGAAGAACCAGAACTGAAGTTATATTGGTACCTTTTAACATTGTATAACTTTTAAATATTTAACCTTAAAACCTTAAGGAGCAGTGTTGTCATGGAGGGGGGTTTCTTTAGCCTGTAACTCTAAAATAACACAGAACATTTAAAATAAAGCTCCCCAGCACCACCTGGGGAGACAAGGAACAATGGTAATAAGCTGATGGAGAACAGGTTTAGGTTAGAGATCAGAAGGCAATATTTTATAGTTAGGGTGGCCAAAATCTGTAACCAACTTAGCCTACCTTAGGCAAATTCAAGAGGAGGTTGGACGATATTGGAGAGCTGCTTCTCCCATCAGAGAGAAGTCATAGAAATGACCAGAGAACCACACAGGCCTTTCTAAGTTTTAAGTACCTCATTTCTAAGTGCCACATTTCAAGAATAGATAAAACATGAATGCCAAGGAAGCTTGGTCACCAAAAGTTTATCCATGATTAAGGACTTACCAAATTCATGATTATGTGATTTCCACAGAAGCCTCGAATTTGGTAAGCCCCATGTGAAAAAGTCCAGTCCTGCGAAAAAGCAGGAAAATGGGGGGGAGGGGGCAAGGGATGGAAGGAAGCTGCATACAGACACAGGAAGCCCTGACATCTTGAAGCATGGGGAGGGGGGCAGTGTTCCCTTTAAGTTGCACGGCATACACGGCCATGCAGGCACACCTGGCAGCACAGCATGAGCACACCTGCGCAACCGTGCACACCGCACAGCTTAGAGGGAACACTGGGGAGGGAGCAAGAGGAGGAGAGGGAAGATTTTCGTGGCAGAGCAGAGCAGAAGCCCCCACATCTTTGATTGGCCAAGGGGCCCTGGAAGTCCTGCCCCTCCCCTGAGATTGACAGGTGGCCATTTGTCAATCCCTGGGGAGAGGCAGGACTTCCAGGGTCACTTGGCCAGAGGCATGCGGTGGAGGCTACTATGCTTTGCTGCAAAAATGGCACCAGACACTGAGCTGGGACCAAGAAATATGGAGGTGGCCTCTGTAGATTAGGTAGATCCTTATCTGTGATCTTTTAAATTAATAGATCAGGTATGTGGAGATGTTGAGTATACAATAAACATTTCAATATAGCTAAATACAAGATCATACAAAAATGTTATTCAATGATCTGGTGAAAATGTGAAATCACAGCAAGTAAAGTTCAAACCTGACAAAATGGTGATCTGGTAAACAATGATGGGCTTGTTTATATAGACCATCCTGGGTCATAGGGAAAAATGGGTTCACTTGAACGTTATGGATTTTGTGATGGACAAACTGTAAGCTTTACATCTCAAAAATGAAGAACGCAGACCAGCATTCCAAGAAAATGGAGTGTATTGAAATACAGTAATACTGAAAAAGATATAGGTAGAAAACCAAGTGAACATGAAAGCACAGTGGTGCATCACAGTGGGAAACACATGTGTTCCTCAGAACTACAAGCAGAGATATATCAGCTAAAATTAGAGAGGTGCCATTACTTCTCTAAACAAGTATTAATGACACTAAATCTGGATCTGCTTTTTTACTTCAAAAACAACATTGAAAATTTGGAAAATTCTTGAAAAAGAGCTAAAAAATTACGTGAGGTCCGAAATGCATGGATGATAGTGAGAGGACACCTAAAAGAAGGCTGAAGTAATTTATCAGTCTAAAAGTACCTGCAAGGAAAGATTTTTCTGATAGTATACAACTCCTTGGCATAAAAATAAGTCTAATAAAAGCCAATGTTTAGAAGCTAAAGCTAGACAAATTCAGGCTAGACAAAAGGTGACAGATATTACTGAGTATGTAAATGAATATAAGCATTTAAGTGTGATTATTTACCAACCTGCTAAAGTGTCTGAAAATCCATATTGTATTTCCTTTGCTAAAACATTACACTTAAGATTGTCTCACAAAAAAGCAGCAAGGAAGCGGAGGAGCCACTCATTCTTTTCATTAATAGTTTTTCAGGGACTTGAACACGGTAGAACAGATTCACACTTGGGAAGCTAAGTATTAACAGAATGGCACACTGCTATTTCCAAATGCATGATGCTTATGCACCTAACAGGTGGCACAGAATCTGGCCCAAGATGTTTGTTTCTTTATTTTTACACCGAGGTGGTTAAAAACTGGGAGAATTTACCATGGGATGTGGTCGATCCACCATCATTTGAAGTCTGTGAATTATGACTTGGTAACTTTCTAAAAATTATTCTATAACTCCAACTGAACATAAGGGCTTGTAGAACTTACTGAAACAGATTCTATTTTATGCAGAAGATATCTGTAAATGATCAAAAATGGTTCCTCCTCCCCTTAAAATCTAAAGACAACAAAATAATCTCCTGAAACTAGGGTGGATATAAGTAAATTGTACTCCACAGAAGATATGGTTCTTTAGAAGCTTATAATATCCAACTGGGAACTTCTCTTACAAATGAGTAGTGACATTCTGTGATTCCTTTTATTTGCCATTGTGGGGTCTTCCCAACTGTCAACATGCACCAGGGTTTCCCTTGCATAGAATACCGCAGACAGGATGTGTAGCCAAAGATAAGTATTAACAGAATGGCACACTGCTATTTCCAAATGCAAGTGCCACAGAAACATGGAGATGTGAAATTTGATTAGGCTCCAGAAGTTGTGGAGTCTCACTGGCTGGCACCCCTGGAGCCTGCAACTCAGACTGAATGGATCCCTTAATGCGTTACAGTAATTGAGTAGGTTTCCAAAACCGAGCCTCCTATTGCTTCATTTGAACCAGCTGAACATGATGCTAAATGTTATCCTGAGATACAAAACTACACATTTAATAACCTTATAAACCAGGCAGCTATATAGAATTCCTTGTCTTATTAAAAGGCAAAAGGCACCAGTCAAGCCTGTCACCAGACAAAACAGCAGACCTGGAAAGCTTCCAAAACTGCTCAGTAAGTGTTGCTTTACTAGCTTGAGACTGTTAATAAATATATTGTAAATGAACTTATACTTGCCTAGGTGGATACCAAGAAACAATGAATCACTGTTCCTGCAACATTTATAAGGTATTCCAATTCTTCACTTTGTCCTAGTTACACATTTTCCTACACTACTTTTACCTTAGCAACAGACATTTATTTGCACTATAAATTATCCTAATGCAGTTTAGTACTGATGCATAAATTTTACAAACGTAACACTTACAGAACGTAGACTTGTAGTAATTAAAACCATGCCTACACAAATGTAATATTTTCTTTACATTTTTACCTACTGATGATTCTGGAAAATTCAGATAGGTACTTTTCATAAGACCCCCTCCTCTCCGGCCCTCCCCACCCCACCACCCAAAATTAATCTTATTTATGAAAATCCACACCTGAAAACAGGCAGGTTTTGGAGAAGGAAAAAGGCTCCTTTCCACTCAATTACACAATACGCATTTGTGAAAGGTACAATTTCATGCAAGAAGATTTTAAAAGGGGTAAAATTATACCAGCATCAGCTCTTGTTTCTGCTGTTCAGGATCTGTCATTGTTTCTAGCAAATATCATTTAGCCAAATATTTAAGGCCAACTGATAATGTTTGACTACTGATTTAAAAATCCATATTCTTTTACACTGGCTCTATAATGCAGGAGAAAAATCAATGTATTTGTTAGAATTCATTAAAGGACGGTGACTGACCAAAAGTAAAAAATCATGAGACTTTGAGACTTTACACTTAGTTAAAAGCTTGCCATTCAAAATCAATATATTAGCACCAACTTCTGTAAAACTTGATAATGCCTGAAGTTGAGCACTCAAAAACTGAGATGCTGGTCAGAATAAAAACTGTGTAACACAAGGCACAGAATAATAGTAGACAAATATACATGACCCAGAGTTAAAAGTGGAGTGAGAGCTCATTGTAGAACCCATTACTACAGGAGGTTGAAGAGGCAGACAGTGTAGGCAGGTTCAATGAGGAACTGGACAAATTAATGGATGATAGACCCATTAATAGCTATTAAACAGAACAGTCAGGGATCTCTAGCATCTCCAAAGCAATGATGTTGGACGTCACAGATCATATGACAAGGGATATATCTTATTCAGGTGGACTCTTTCTAAAGCAGTGGGATGCCATAAATTATCCCCATGTCCTCCCTGAGTTTCCCTCTGATCCCCTTCCCCTGCTCTATTTTTTTCTGCTCCCTGCCTGATCGCTGCTTTCTGCTTCCTCTCCTATATGCTGTTGTGCTGCCTGTTCTCTCCCCTAGTTGCCATATGCTACATTCAGAGGCTGCCTGTGCCACTTGTGGTACACATGTCACAGGTCAGCCACCTGTGTATTAACACATCCATTAGTGCCACTGTCAGAGATGGAATAATAGGCTAGATGGACCAATGGTCTAACTCAGGATGGGACTTATAGATTCATAGATGTTAGGGTCGGAAGGGACCTCAATAGATCATCGAGTCCGACCCCCTGCATAGGCAGGAA